>NW_026110295.1:1972839-1985339 GCF_024679095.1 Eriocheir sinensis | reverse complement strand
AGATAGATAAATAGATAGATAAGTTAGAGATAGATAAATAGAGATAAATAGATAGATAAATAGATAGATAAATAGCTTACAAATAGATAGATAGATGTATAGATACATAGATAGATAAATAGATAGATAAATAGATAGACACATAGGTTAGATAAATAGATACATAAATAGATATAGATAGATAGATAGATAGATAGAGCAAATTCTATAGATAAATAGATAGACAGATAAATAGATATAGATAGATAAATAGATAAATGATAAATAGATAGATAAATAGATAGATAAATACAGGATGGTTAGAGATGACTGATAAATAGAGAGATAAAGATAGATAAATAGAGATATAAATAGATAGATAAATAGATAGATAAATAGAGAGATAAATAGATAGATAAATAGAGAGATAAATAGATAGATAAATAGATAGATAAATAGATAGATAAACAGATAGATAGATAGATAAATAGATAGATAAATACCATAAATAGATATATATAGATATATAGATATATAGATAGATAAATATATAGATATATAGAGAGATAAATAGATAGATAGATAAATAGATAGATAGGTAAAATAGATAGATAGAAAAATAGATAGATCAATAGACAGATAAATAGATAGATAAATAGATAGATAAATAGATAGATAAATGGATTGATAAATAGATAGATAAATAGATAGATAAATACATAGATAAATAGATATATAGGTAAATAGATATACAGATAGATAAGTAGATAAATAGATAGATAAAAAAAGATAGATAAATAGATAGATAGAAAAATAGATAGATCAATAGACAGATAAATAGATAGATAAATAGATAGATAAATAGATAGATAAATGGATTGATAAATAGATAGATAAATAGATAGATAAATACATAGATATATAGATATATAGGTAAATAGATATACAAATAAATAGATAGATAGATAAATACATAGATAAATAAATAGATAGATAGATAAATAGATCGATATATATATATATAGATAGATAAGTAGATAGATAGAGAGATAGATAAATAGATAGATAAATAGATAGATAGATAGATAGATAGACAAATAGATAGACAGATAAGACAGATAGCTAGATAGATAGATAGATAAATAGATAGATAAATATATACGAGTATGATAAAGATGTATAACAGATAGACAAATAGAGATAGATAGATAACAGATGATAAATAGAGAGATAAATAGATATATGGATAAATAGGATAGATAAATAGAGAGTATAAATACAGATAGATAAATAGATAGGATAGATAAATAGACTGATAAATAGATAGATAAATAGATAGATAAATCAGATAGATAAAATACAGATAGATAAATAGATAGATAGATAAATAGATCGATAAATAGATAGATAAATAGATAGATAAATAGAGAGATAAATAGATATATAGATAAATAGATAGATAAATAGAGATATACAAATATATAGATAAATAGATAGATAGAAAAATAGATAGATCTATAGACATAAATAGATAGATAAATATAGATATATGGATTGATAAATAGATAGATAAATAGATAGATAAATAGATAGATAAATAGATAGATAAAAAGAGAGATAAATAGATATGGACAAATAGACACACAAACATAGAGTAAATGTTATAGATAGATAAATATAGGTAAATAGATATACCAAGTTAGGCAAATAGATAGATAGACATAATAGATAAAGGATAAACAGATAAACAGTGCACATAGATAGATAAATATATAGATAGCTTACAGATGTATATGCAAATAGACAGATAGATAAATGTATGATGTTAGATAGATAAATAGATAGATAAAATAGATAGATAGATAAATAGATAGATAAATAGATAGATAAGTGATGCGATGGATAAATAGAGCAGATGGATAATACATAGATAGATAGAAAAACAGGATAGATGTCGATAGATAATAAATAGATAAGGATAAATAGATATGACAAATGGATAGATAGATAAATAGATAGGATGAAATATATAGATAAATAGAGACAGATAGTATAGATAAATAGAGATAGATAGTATACATAGATAAATAGATAGATAACAAGGGATAAATAGATACAGATGGATATAAGTAGACAGAGAGAGAGAGAGAGATATAGAGAGAGAGAGAGAGAGAGAGAGAGAGAGAGAGAGAGAGAGAGAGAGAGAGAGAGAGAGAGAGAGAGAGAGAGAGAGAGAGAGAGAGAGAGAGAGAGAGAGAGAGAGGATATGTTTATCTTCATGTGTTTTGAATAAGCTGCCTCTCAAGGTTAGGGCGTCAATGCATGCCTTGGTCGTGCAGTCCTGGAAGCCGCTTCTCACAGTCATTTTCCGGTTTGTTTTGGATCAAGCCATCAATGGCGGCGGATCTCTGTTGCAGTATTTCCACGTCAAGAAACTGGCTCGATGGGGGTAGTGGCGGCTGCGCGGTTAGCCTAGCCCGCACCTGCCACACACTTCAACACCTCTCGCTTCCTCTGCAGCCGCTACTACCTCCCATCGCAGCCAGTTTCACGTGGAAAACTATAAAGCGTCGATCGCGCTGCCATTGGCAACGATCAAAACAGCACGAAAGCGGGCCCCCAGAGCAGGGGTCTCTTGACAGCACAACAGAGCTGCTTTGTGCAATGTTCGTCACGCGGGAAGCCTTTGGAAGCAACCACGAGAGGAGAGAGAGAGAGAGAGAGAGAGAGAGAGAGAGAGAGAGAGAGAGAGAGGGAGAGAGAGAGAGAGAGAGAGAGAGAGAGAGAGAGAGAGAGAATGAGCTAGACTGGCAGTAAAGAAGCAAAATGAGCGAAAAAGAAAAAGGAAATGATGAAATAGGATGAGAGAAACATGACAAGAACTAATACTGGAAACGAAGGATGAACAAACAAGGAAAAGGTAGTGACGGACACACGTGTCCAGGATTACAAGGTAGAGAGAAAGGGTGTTACCTGGAGGCAGAGAAGAGCACAGAGAGTTATCTGCCTGTAAAATAACACAGAAAGGAAAAAACGGAAGTATGCCTGTACCACTCCTCCTGGGAGCCCTTCCTCCACCGGAAGAGAAAACATGGAGAAAAGATGCAGGAAGTGACCTCGTTCTCCCATCTCCTCCTCCTTTTTCCATAAAAAATAGAAAACAGAAAAAGAAAATGAGAAATCTGATGTAAAAATTGACTGCTTTCTCTGACCCCCATAAATGTCGAAACAACAGAGAAATAGTGAGGACAATACTAATGACATGATAACGAAGGTAATAGTCATAATAATGATAAGGGTAACAATAATAATATGTGATCACAGTAACTGCCTTTGCCTTCAATCTCTGCGCAAAAAGCCGGAAGGCAGGAAACACGTGTTGTTGCTATATGCGTTTCTTCTTCATCCTCGTCGCCTCAACAAAACAGGAAAACAATAAAAAATGCTGGGAGTAACTTACTTAAGAACAAACAACAGCACAAAAGTTTAAAAGTACAACCTTACCATTTAAATAACTTACTACTATAAAAACAAAGGGAAAAAATAATCTACTAAAAACAATATTAGTAGTATTTTTATATTACCACATACTATTATTATACACATACACATACACATATACATATACATATACATACACATATACACATATTATTACACACACATATTATTATTACTACATACACAGTAGTAGCAGGCTAGCAACTGTAGTAGTAGTGCAGTAGCTGGCAGTAAGTAGCAGTAGTAGAGAACAGTAGTAGAAGACAGCAGTAGTAGGAGCAGCAATAGCAGTGGTGGTGCAGCAGTAGCAGCAGTAATAGCATGCAGTTGGCAGTAGTAGTAGTAGTAGTAGTAGTAAAAGTGGTGTCAGTGAGGCGTACTGGACCCACACTGCCGCGTGATGGACGTACTGGAATCCCCACGCACACTCGATTTCAGTCACTGCTGAGTGGCTTAAACTACCCAAGTTGGGCTGTCCTGAAGACCACCCATCAACCCGAACTCTAGATGGAAGCTGCCCAAGGAATCAAGAACGAGTTACAAGTGCATGAGCCAATGCAAGATGGCGCCACCATAAACACTGCCTGCGCTAGGAACGGGTTGGGCCACCATCGGGCCCCACCTGGAAGAAGTTTTGGGCTGACCATCAGCCATCAAAGATGCCTATCAAGCAATAGGCAATAGACGCAAAAAAAAAAAAAAAAAAAAGGAGTAGTAGGCAGTAGTATGCAGGCTAGTAGTTGTATAGTAGTAGTAGTAGTAGGCAGTAGTAGTAGTAGTAGTAGTAACAATTTTACAGATACAAATATAGCAGCAAAATAGAGAAGTCATTCTTCGCAGTAGATGCTAAGTATATTTTTTTCAACGGGGTAAGAGGATGAGGAGGAGAAGAAGAGGAAGAATGAGGAGGAGGAGAGGAAGAGAGAGGAGGATAAAGAGAAGAAGAATTGAACTGATGAATAAACGCAACCATCTCATGGCCAGAAGAGGAGAAGGAGGAGGATGAAGAGAGGAAGGAGGAGAGGAGAGGAGGAAGAGGGGAAGGAAGATGAGGAGGTGAGGATGAGATCAAACATAGAAACATCACCAAAATTGTTGTTAGTTTTGTTTCCATCTTTCCATCCTCTCTCACCACTTTCTTCATCTTTTCTCCTCTTCTTTCACCTCCATCTCTCTCTCTCTTCTTTCTTTCTCCATCCTCCTCTCTTCAACCCAAAGTCCAAGGACCTCTTCACTCCATAACAGATGCCTTTCCTCCTCCTCCTCTCAGGCTTCAACACACTGTACTAATCAAAGATATTTATTCCTGAACCAATGATGAGAGAGGGTATAGGAAGAGAGAGAGAGAGAGAGAGAGAGAGAGAGAGAGAGAGAGAGAGAGAAGAGAGAGAGAGAGAGAGAGAAGGGAGAGAAAGAGAGAGGAAAGAGAGAGAGAGAGAGAGAGGGAGACAAGTATAATAACAAGATACACACACACACACACACACACACACACACAACAGTGCTGCTGCGAAAGCCCAGAGGAGGGGGAGGGGGGGAGGGGGGCCACAAGGCTTTATGTCGACGCATACTGGCAGTAACCGGGCAGTTCACCCGTGAAGTTCTGCAAGGCATTCTTGACCTGCTGCCTGTCAGACGAGTCTGGGAGAGATTTAATTTGCCAGGAAGATTGGGGCAATGTGACATTGCCAAGGCGCGGTTGCATGTGGTCGTGGCTGCGGTGGTTAGCCAGCACTGCCTGCTGCAGAAGGCGACACGAGCAACGCCTCAGGTCTGCAGTCCAGTCTTGTCGCCACGGCTTCAGTGAGGCGTGTGGCTGAGCCTGACAGCGCACCTGGTTCTTGCGCCTAACGCCGCCGGAAACCCGCTGGCAGGTACATATTCCGCAAAGAAACACAGCTTCTTTTCGTGCACGTAACCACACCACCAAAGTAATGAGACCTGACGACGAAGTAACGTGCAACTTAATCCAATCAACAATGTAAAGTAGACCCATCAAATATGTCAACCTTCGTAGAAGGTACCAACAGCTGGATCCGTGCTGAAAGTGTGTTTGGGAACAGCTTGGGTAAAGTTTGCGGCAGTGATGACCAGACCAGCCTTTCACAGCCAACAGCAAGTCTTTAGTCAGCAGACAGCAGAGTCAGTACAGCAGCGACTCAAAATCTGGCTTCTGATATTTACAGCACCACTGCCTGTCTCCGGGGCTTCAACAAACAAATGTACACACACACAGAGTTCACGATGTACCAAGCTGAATAAAACTCACACACACATGAACAAGACACACAAGGCTTCTCACACACACACACTTCTTCATTACACACACACACACACACCGTACACTCTCTCTCTCTCATTACTGGCACACATGCACACACACATTCACACATACACACACACACATTCCTCTCTCTCTCTCTATCTATATATATATATATATATATATATATATATATATATATATATATATATATATATATGATATATATATATATATATATATGATATTCCAGGTACAGCGGTGACGCAGGGGACCTCTTTAGCCTATCATCTCTGGCGCAGCAACCACTCATGATGCTGATAACGACCATGGTCCTCAGGTGAACTGTGCCGCGGAGAGGTAAGTAAGGCTCAATGGTTTGGCTTCATAAGTTTCAGCAGGTAGAAGTTACTATGCGTGGAGAAATAAAACCAAGGCTCAGTAGCTGGATCTTCCCATAGTGTCACACAGAACTGATGAAAAAATCCCTTTCCAAGAAGAATGGAGGGAGATGACAACAAGGGGCAAAAAAAAACATGATCTTGATGCAATGCCTTCAAATGAAAAAAGGCTCTGCGAATGCTAAAACCAAGTTCCATAACTGGTAGATCTTAAGGCTATGCTGAACCTTCTGACACCTTAGTCAACCTTCGTAGAATGATGAGAACATTGAATGACTGATCAAGGGGTGGTCCGTGGTGGACCGTGAATGTAAGCTACGCCAGGCTGAACGGCTTGCCGCACGAGGGGAATGAGGGGAGTCACCGGCATCCTGTGGTACATGGCGAGGGAACAGCTACTCCTTGCGGCAGACCGCCATGATGACCCGACCAGCCTTCTGGAACAGTCATGCGACTGGTTCAACGAGTTGCCTGGGACACCTGTTTTGTTGGACAGTCTTCCAGCGCGGTAGTTCCATGATCTTACACACACCAGCAACATCCTCTTTTTCAGCACGCGACTCAGCGAGTCATGGCGCTTCAGCGGGGCTGCCTGGCGCCTTCGATATTTACAGCCCCAGGTGGAGCAGGGCCGGCCTGGGCTGTTGTTGGCGCCTGGGCGCTTTGCTTCGCCTGCCCTTACAAGTATAAAACTGTAAATGTAAAATGAAGAGTTCACATGATGTACAAGCTGAATAAAACTCATGAAAATGAACAGCATCAAGGTTTCCAATCCTTTCATTAATAACGAGGAGAGAGAGAGAGGGGCCATTAGTGTGTCTGGATTGGGCAATGCTCACAGGTGATGGAAGGGGCAGGAGGGAGAGGTGATGAAGGGGTAGAGGAGGGAGGTGATGAAGGGCAGGAGGGAGGGAGAGGGAGGTGATGGCAGGGGCAGGAGGGAGAGGTGGAAGGGGGAAGAGGGAGAGGTGATGGAAGGGCCAGGAGCTAGAGGTGATGGAAGGGGGCAGGAGGGAGAGGTGATGAAGGGGGGCAGGAGGGAGAGGTGATGAAGGGGCAGGAGGGAGAGGTGATGGAAGGGGGCAGGAGGAGGAGAGGCCAGGAGGGGAGAGGTGATGGAAGGGCCAGAGGGAGAGGTGATGAAGGGGGCAGGAGGGAGAGGTGATGAAGGGGCAGGAGGGAGAGGTGATGGAAGGGGGCAGGAGGGGAGAGGTGATGGAAGGGGCAGAGGGAGAGGTGATGGAAGGGGGCAAGGAGGAGAGGTGATGGAAGGGGCAGGAGAGGAGAGGTGATGGAAGGGGCAGGAGGGGAGAGGTGATGGAAGGGGCAGAGGGAGAGGTGATGGAAGGGGGCAGGAGGGAGAGGTGATGGAAGGGGCAGGAGGAGATGGAAGGGGCAGGAGGGAGAGGTGGATGGAAGGGGCCAGGAGGGAGAGGTGATGTATTAAGGGGGCAGGAGGGAGAGGTGATGGAAGGGGGCAGGAGGGAGAGGTGATGGAAGGGGGGCAGGAGGAGAGGGGTGATGGAAGGGGCCAGGAGGGAGAGGTGATGGAAGGGCAGGAGGGGAGAGGTGATGGAGGGGGGCAGGAGGGAAAGGTGATGTAAAGGGCCAGGAGGGAGAGGTGATGGAAGGGGGCAGGAGGGAGAGGTGATGGAAGGGCAGGAGGGAGAGAGGATGAAGGAAGGAGGGAGAGGATGAAGGGCAGGAGAGGTGATGGAAGGCAGGAGGGAGAGGAAAGAGGTGATGGAAAGGGGCAGGAGGGAGAGGTGATGGAAGGGGGCAGGAGGGAGAGGTGATGGAAGGGGGCAGGAGCGAGAGGTGATGAAGGGCCAGGAGGAGAGGAGGATGGAAGGGGGCAGGAGGGAGAGGTGATGGAAGGGGGCAGGAGGGGAGAGGTGATGAAGGGGAGAGGTGATGAAGGGGGCAGGAGGAGAGGATGGAAGGGGCAGGAGGGAGAGGATGGAAGGGGGCTGGAGGTTGAGTTGATGGAAGGGGGCAGGAGGGAGAGGTGATGGAAGGGGGAAGGGAGGAGGTGATGGAAAGGGGGCAGAGGAGAGGTGATGGAAGGGGGCAGGAGGTAGAGGTGATGGAAAGGTGCAGGAGGGAAAGGTGATGGAAGGGCGCAGGAGGGAGAGGTGATGGAAGGGGGCAGGAGGGAGAGGTGATGGAAGGAGGGCAGGAGGGAGAGGTCATGGAAGGGGCAGGAGGAGAGGTGATGGAAGGGCAGGAGGGAGAGGTGATGAAGGGGGCAGGAGGGAGAGGTGATGGAAGGGGCAGGAGGGAGAGGTGATGGAAGGGGCAGGAGGGAGAGGTGATGGAAGGGGCAGGAGGGAGAGGTGATGGAAGGGGCAGGAGGGAGAGGTGATGGAAGGGGCAGGAGGGAGAGGTGATGGAAGGGGCAGGAGGGAGAGGTGATGGAAGGGCAGGAGGAGAGGTGATGGAAGGGGGCAGGAGGGAGAGGTGATGGAAGGGGGCAGAACGGAGAGGCGATGGAAGGGGCAGGAGGGAGACGTGATGGAAGGGGGCAGGAGGGAGAGGTGATGGAAGGGGCAGGAGGGAGAGGTGATGGAAGGGGCAGGAGGAGGTGATGGAAGGGGGCAGGAGGTAGAGGTGATGGAAGGGGGCAGGAGGGAGAGGTGATGGAAGTGGGCAGGAGGCAGAGGTGATGGAAGGGGGCAGGAGGGAGAGGTGATTGAAGGGGGCAGGAGGGAGAGGTGATGGAAGGGGGCAGGAGGGAGAGGTGATGGAAGGGGCCAGGAGGTAGAGGTGATGGAAGGTGGCAGGAGGGAGAGGTGATGGAAGGGGGCAGAAAGGAGAGGAGGATGGAAGGGGCAGGAGGGAGAGGTGATGGAAGGGGCAGGACGGAGAGGTGATGGAAGGGGGCAGGACGGAGAGGGGATGGAAGGGGCAGGAGGGAGAGGTGATGGAAGGGGGCAGGAGGGAGAGGTGATGGAAGGGGGCAGGAGGGAGAGGTGATGGAAGGGGGCAGGAGGGAGAGGTGATGGAAGGGAGCAGGAGGGAGAGGTGATGGAAGGGGCAGGAGGGAGAGGTGATGGAAGGGGGGCAGGAGGGGAGAGGTGATGGAAGGGGCAGGAGGAGAGGTGATGAAGGGGCAGGAGGGAGAGGTGATGGAAGGGGGCAGGAGGGAGAGGTGATGGAAGGGGCCAGGAGGAAGAGGTGATGGAAGGGAGCAGGAAGGAGAGGTGATGGAAGGGGGGCAGGAGGGAGAGGTGATGAAGGGCAGGAGGGAGAGTGATGGAAGGGGCAGGAGGGAGAGGTGATGGAAGGGGCCAGGACGGAGAGGTGATGGAAGGGGGCAGGAGGGAGAGGAGATGGAAGTAGGCAGGAGGGAGAGGTGATGGAAGGGGGCAGGAGGGAGAGGTGATGGAAGGGGCAGGAGGAGAGATGGAAGGGGGCAGGAGGAGAGGAGAGGTGATGAAGGGGCAGGAGGGAGAGGTGATGGAAGGGGCAGGAGGGAGAGGTGATGGAAGGGGCAGGAGGGAGAGGTGATGGAAGGGGCAGGAGGAGAGGTGATGGAAGGGGCAGGAGGGAGAGGTGATGGAAGGGGGCAGGAGGAGAGGATGGAAGGGGCAGGAGGGAGAGGTGATGGAAGGGGCCAGGAGGGAGGTGATGGAAGGGGGGCAGAAGGGAGAGGTGATGGAAGTGGGCAGTAGGAAGAGGTGATGGAAGGGTGCAGGAGGGAGAGGTGATGGAAGGGGGCAGGAGGGAGAGGTGATGGAAGGGACCAGGAGGAAGAGGTGATGGAAGGGGCAGGAGGAGAGGTGATGGAAGGGGCAGGAGGGAGAGGTGATGGAAGGGGCAGGAGGGAGAGGTGATGAAGGGAGGGGAGAGGTGATGGAAGGGGCAGGAGGGAGAGGTGATGGAAGAGGAGGGAGAGGTGATGGAAGGGGGAGCAGGAGGGAGGAGGTGATGGAAGGGGCAGGGGAGAGGTGATGGAAGGGGGCCAGGGGAGGAGGAGTGATGGAAGGGGGGCAGGGAGGAGAGAGGAGGTGATGGAAAGGGCCAGGAGGGAGAGGTGATGGACCGGGCGCAGGAGGTAGAGGTGATGGAAAGGGGCAGGAGGGAGAGGTGATGGAAGAGGCAGGAGGGAGAGGTGATGGAAGGGGCAGGAGGAGAGGTGATGGAAGGGGCAGGAGGGGAGAGGAGTGATGGAAAGGGCAGGGAGGAGAGGTGATGGAAGGGGAGCAGGAGGGAGAGGTGATGGAAGGGAGGGAGGAGAGGTGATGGAAGGGGCAGGAGGGAGAGGTGATGGAAGGGGCAGGAGGGAGGTGATGGAAGGGAGCAGGAGGAGAGGTGATGGAAGGGGAGCCAGGAGGGAGAGGTGATGGAAGGGAGCAGGAGGGAGGGTGATGGAGGGGGAGGGGTGATGGAAGGGCAGGAGGGGAGGGTGATGGAAGGGAGCAGGAGGAGAGTGATGGAAAGGGCAGGAGGGAGAGGTGATGGGAGGAGCCAGGAGGAGGAGGTGATGGAAGGGCAGGAGGAGAGAGGTGATGGAAGGGGCAGAAGGAGAGGTGATGGAAAGGGGTAGGAGGGAAAGGTGATGGAAGGGGCCAGGAGGGAGAGATGATGGAAGGGGTGCAGGAGGGAGAGAGGTGATGGAGAAAGGGCAGGAGGGAGAGGTGATGGAACAGACCAGGAGGGAGAGGTACTGGAAGGGGCAGGAGGAAGGAGGTGATGGAAGGGGCCAGGAGGAGAGGTGATGGAAGGGGGCAGGAGGAGAGGTGATGGAAGGAGGGCAGGAGGAAGAGAGGTGATGAAAGGGGTGCAGGAGGAGAGGTGATGGAAGGGGGCTGGAGGAGAGAGGTGATGGAAGGGGAAGGAGGAGGGTGATGGAAGGGGGAGGAAGGAGGAGAGGTGATGGAAGGGGGAAGGAGGGAGAGGGTGATGGAAGGGGGCGGGAGGGAGAAGTGATGGAAGGGGCAGGAGGGAAAGGTGATGGAAGGGGCAGGAGGAAAGGTGATGGAAGGGGCCAGGAGGGAGAGGTGATGGAAAGGGGCAGGAGGGAGGGTGATGGAAGGGGGGGGCAGGGAGGAGAGGTGATGGAAGGGGGCAGGAGGGAGGTGATGGAAGGGGGCAGGAGGGAGGTGATGGAAGGGGGGCAGGAGGAGAGGTGATGGAAGGGGCCAGGAGGAGGGTGATGGAAGGGGCAGGAGGAGAGGTGATGGAAGGGGGCAGGAGGAGAGGTGATGGAAGGGGCCAGGAGGGAGGTGATGGAAGGGCCAGGAGGAGGGGGTGATGGAAGGGGCAGGAGGAGAGGTGATGGAAGGGGCAGGAGAGAGGTGATGGAAGGGGCAGGAGGGAGAGGTGATGGAAGGGGAAGGAGGGAGGAGGTGATGGAAGGGGCAGGAGGGAGAGGTGATGGAAGGGGCAGGAGGGAGAGGTGATGGAAGGGCCAGGAGGGGAGAGGTGATGGAAGGGGCAGGAGGGAGAGGTGATGGAAGGGGGAGCAGGAGGGATGGGTGATGGAAGGTGGGCAGGAGGGAGAGGTGATGGAAAGGGCAGGAGGAGAGGTGATGGAAGGGGGGCCAGGAGGGACAGGGGATGGAAGGGGGGCAGAGGAGAGAGGTGATGGAAGGGGAGCAGGAGGGAGAGGCGATGAAAGGGGCCAGGAGGGAGAGGAGATGGAAGGGGCCAGGAGGAGAGGTGATGGAAATGGCCAGGAGGAAGGTGATGGAAGGAGGCAGGAGGGAGAGGTGATAGAAGGGAGGTGATGGAAGGGGCAGGAGGGAGAGGTGATGGAAGGGGCAGGAGGAGAGGTGATGGAAGGGGCCAGGAGGAGAGGTGATGGAGGGGGCAGGAGGGAGAGGTGATGGAAGGGGGGCAGGGAGGAGGTGATGGGAAGGGCCAGGAGGAGAGGTGATGGAGGGGCAGGAGGGAGGAGGGAGGTGATGGAAGGGGGCCAGGAGGGAGGTGATGGAAGGGGGCAGGAGGGAGAGGTGATGGAAGGGGGCAGGAGGGAGGTGATGGAAGGGCAGGAGGGAGAGGTGATGGAAGGGGCAGGGAGGGAGAGGTGATGGAAGGGGCAGGAGGGAGAGGTGATGGAAGGGGCAGGAGGGAGAGGGTGATGGAAGGGCCAGGGGTGAGAGGTGATGGAAGGGCGGGAGGGAGAGGTGATGGAAGGGGCCGGGAAGGAGAGGTGATGGAAGGGGCAGGAGGAGAGGTGATGGAAGGAGAGGTGATGGAAGGGGCAGGAGGGAGAGGGTTGATGGAAGGGGGCAGGAGGGAGAGGTGATGGAAGGGGCAGGAGGGAGAGGTGATGGGAAAGGGGCAGGAGGGAGAGGGTGATGGAAGGGGGCAGGAGGGAGAGGTGATGGAAGGGGCAGGAGGAGGTGATG
>NW_026110295.1:1932839-1970339 GCF_024679095.1 Eriocheir sinensis | reverse complement strand
TAATTGATTAAGCTGAGGACACACTCTGACAGATGATACATGGACTTAATAATTATAATTGAGAAGAATATGCTTTTTAAATTGTTTTTTAAAGGAATGTATTGAATTTAGAGCTTTAATATTATTAGGAATAGAATTCCAGGTTTTAGGTCCTGAATAAGAAAGTGAGTGTTGAAAAAGTGTTAAATTATGGGCAGGTGTACGTAAATTTTCATGAGTACGGGTGAAATAAGTATGTTGTGACTGTAAAGACACGGAGGTTTCACTTTTGATCTTTTTATACATGTAAATACCAATTTGTAGCTTATTTATGTCAAAAAGTTTTAAGGAATTTGTTTCTTTAAAGAGAGGTTGTGTGTGGGCAAAGTAGTCACTGTTTGTAATAATTCTTATTATTTTCTTTTGAAGTCTAAACAGAGGTAACAGGTGTGTGGGGTAGGTGTTGCACCAGATAGGCGTACAGTAATACAAGTGTGGTAAGACATGTGCGTTATATAACATTTTCAAAACATCAATGGGCATTAATTCTTTAATTTGATATAACAGAGATACTAGCCTGGATAATTTAAGGATTTGGTTTGTTACGTGATGCTTAAAGGTCATGGTATCATCATACGTTATTCCTAATAATGTATGTTTATTAGTTCTGCTTATAATGTCTTGGGAAAAAAATAGGGACGGAAGCATTGATGGTGACTTATTAGTAAACAGCATATAAAATGTTTTGTTTAAGTTCACTGTTAATCCTCAGACACCATTTATGAAAGGTTTGTAGGTCAGTATTTGCTATATGTATCATGTCAGTAGGATTTTCACCAGTAATATTTAAGGTTGAGTCATCTGCGAAAAGGATTGTTTTAAGGTTTGTAAATATGTAAGTAATATCATTTATATATAAGAGAAACAGGATTGGACCCAAGACACTGCCCTGTGGAACACCGTATTGAATAGGTAGAGATGCAGATAGACAAGTGTGGAATTTGGTTGATTGAGTTCTGTGGGACAAGTAATCCTGAAACCAGTCATGAATAATACCTCTAATTCCATAGTAATACAACTTACGTAATAATATATCGTGTCTGACTGTGTCAAAAGCTTTGGTGAAGTCAACAAAGATGCTTAATAATGACTGTTTATTATCTAAAGTTTTATAGATTTCTTCTGAATAAGTTCTCAAGGCATCAAAAGTGTTTAGACCACGACGAAAATAAACTGACTTGGATTAAGTATGTTTTTAGTTTCAAGAAAATTTATGAGGAATTTTTTCATTACTTTTTCAAAGATCTTAGAAAAAACATTTAGTAAGGATATTGGTCTATAATTACTTAGTTCATCTTTGGGACCTTTCTTATGGATGGGGACAACAGTTGCATGTTTTAGGAGTTGAGGAAATTTACCATTATTGATAGAATTATTAAAGAGTATGGACAAGGGTATTGCAAGTTGGTTTTTGCTGGTTTTTAATACAGATACTGGGATTTCATGCACATTGCACTTTTTGTTTTTAAGGGAATTAATTACAGTAATTACATCTTGGGGGATAATTATAGGAATTGTCATTGAATGAGGAAAGTCACCTTGAAGAAAGCTGAGAGGGTCTGTGGTGGAAGGTGGTAGACTGTGATCTATTTTAGGCGCAACAGTTGTGTAAAATTCATTAAAAGCTTGTGCAATTTGTAAAGGTTCAGAGAGTTTTTTACCATTATAGATTATGTTATTTGTGGAACTCTTCTTATGGTCATGATTAGAAAGTTGGTGGATTGTTCGCCATATTTTACGGGTGTTATTTTTAAAATTAGTGAATTGAGCCATATAGTAAGATTTTTTAGCTTGTCTTATAGTATTATTTAGGATGTTACGGTATTGTTTGTATTGAGCCTCAGTGACAGCACCAATTTTATAGTCCTTAAATAGAAATTTTTTTGTCCTTATAGAGTTTAGTACTGCCTGCGATATCCAAGGATTGTTTAATCTTTTTTCAGTTATTAATTTAGATTTAAGTGGAAAACAATCACTAAAAGCTTTTTTAATATTGTCTAAGAAAATTTTACAGTTGTCATTGACATCGTGCTCATTAAGGAGAGCATTCCAATTGATCATATTGATTTTTTGAGCAAATTCTTGTTTATTTGTTTGATTTATTACCCTAAACTCAATTTTATGCAGATTCTTAGATTTAGAGGGAACTTTAACATTAAGGAAAATTGGTAGATGGTCCGATATTGGGTAATGGATTATACCAGATGAGAAAGTGTTGAAAAAATTTGTAAAAATATGATCAAGTAGAGACGGTTCACCTAGATAGAAGCTGTCTGGAAAACGTGTTGGTCTTGAAATGTGTGGGAAGAAATTCATTGTTTGGAGGGTTGCAAGAAAATTGTTAGTTGGGGTATGGGTAGTATGTTCCAGCAAATTTATATTTAAATCACCTATAAGAATTATTTTTTTGTTCGTTACAGTGTTATTTTGTAGTAATGTACATAAGGTGTTTGTAAATTCTTCCACAAATTCATGTTTACTGTGAGGTCTGTATATTGCACAAAGTATGAATGAAAGTGAGTCTGAGGTAATCTTAACAGTATTGATTTCAATATTATCATTAGTTAGTGATAGATCTTGTAATTGTTCTGACTGTATATTATTTGAAATAAAAATGGTGACTCCACCTTGTGCTCGGTTGGTCCTGACGAGGTGATAAGAGTGATACCCAGGAAGCTGATAAATGTGTTTGTTATTAGTATTTAGCCAGGTCTCAGTGATTGCCAGGATATCTGGGGTAGTGGAAAGGGTATTAAGGAAGGCTATAATGTTGTCAATGTTCTTTGGGAAGGATCTGGAATTTATATGTACAATATTTAATTTATTTGAGTTATGGTTAGATAATTTGTTGTATGCATCAAGATCAAAATAGTTTGAAACAGCGTTAAGATCAGTGTGTCCATGGAGATGATTAATGATTTCAAGAGCTATGTCATTAGTGTCCTCAGTGTGTGGGTGAGTATTGTCATCAAACAATGTGTCATATAGGTGGGTCATGGAAAGTAATTTACTTTGGGATGAAAAAAAAAAAAAAAAAGAAAGAAAGAAAAAAAAAATCTATATATAATAATAAATATGAAGTGCAGCATTCTAGCTGCGCCCGGTGGTGTGTGAGTTGAAATAATACGGTAGTGGCATGGAGACTAAAGTAAAGTAGTAATAGTATTAAAGTGGTAATAGTAGTAGTGAGGTAATAGTTGTAGAAGTTAGGTAATAGTAGTAGTAGTGATGTAATAATAGTAGTAGTGAGGTAATAGTAGTAGTAGTAGTAAAGGAATAGTAGTAGTAGTAAGGGTGTAGTAGTAGTAAGGGAGTAGTAGTAGTAAGGAAGTAGTAGTAGTAAAGGAGTAGTAGTAGTAGTAAAGGAGTAGTAGTAGTAGTAGTGAGGAGTAGTAGTAGTAGTAAGGAATGGTAGTAGTAGTAGTAAGGAGTAGTAGTAGTGGTGGGGTAGTGGTAGTAGTAAGGGGAGTAGTAGTAGTAGTGGGGTAGTAGTAGTAGTGGTGAGGAGTAGTAGTAGTGGGGAGTAGTAGTGGTGGGGAGTAGTGGTGGTGGTAAGGGTGGTGGTGGTGGTGGGGAGTGGTGGTGGTGGTGGGGAGTAGTGGTAGTGGTGGTGGGGATGAGTAGTAGTGGTGGTGGGGGTTGGTAGTGGTGGTGGTGGGGTAGTGGTGGTGGTAGTGGTAGTGGTGGTAGTGGTAGTAAGGTGCAGTAGTAGTAGTAAGGGAAGTAGTAGTAGTAGTAGTAGTAGTAGTAGTAGTAAGGGAGTAGTAGTAGTAGTAGTAAGGGAGTAGTAGTAGTAGTAGTAAGGGAGTAGTAGTAGTAGTAGTAAGGGAGTAGTAGTAGTAGTAGTAAGGGAGTAGTAGTAGTAGTAGTAAGGGAGTAGTAGTAGTAGTAGTAAAGGAATAGTAGTAGTAGTAAAGGAATAGTAGTAGTAGTAAAGGAATAGTAGTAGTAGTAAAGGAATAGTAGTAGTAGTAAAGGAATAGTAGTAGTAGTAAGGGAGTAGTAGTAGTAAAGGAATAGTAGTAGTAGTAAAGGAATAGTAGTAGTAGTAAAGGAATAGTAGTAGTAGTAGAGGAATAGTAGTAGTAGTAAAGGAATAGTAGTAGTAGTAAAGGAATAGTAGTAGTAGTAAAGGAATAGTAGTAGTAGTAAAGGAATAGTAGTAGTAGTAAGGGAGTAGTAGTAGTAGTAGTAAAGGAATAGTAGTAGTAGTAAAGGAATAGTAGTAGTAGTAAAGGAATAGTAGTAGTAGTAAAGGAATAGTAGTAGTAGTAAAGGAATAGTAGTAGTAGTAAAGGAATAGTAGTAGTAGTAAAGGAATAGTAGTAGTAGTAGTAAAGGAATAGTAGTAGTAGTAAAGGAATAGTAGTAGTAGTAGTAGTAAGGGAGTAGTAGTAGTAGTAGAGGAATAGTAGTAGTAGTAAAGGAATAGTAGTAGTAGTAAGGGAGTAGTAGTAGTAGTAGAGGAATAGTAGTAGTAGTAAAGGAATAGTAGTAGTAGTAAAGGAATAGTAGTAAAGGGTAGTAGTAGTAAAGGGATGGTGGTAGTAGTGGGGATAGTAGGTAGTGGTGGGATGGTGGTAGTAGTGGGGATGGTAGTGGTGGTGAAAGGGATAGTGGTAGTAGTGAGGTTAGTGGTGGTGGTGGGGATAGTGGTGGTGGTGGGGTGGTGGTGGTAGTGGTAGTGGTAGTGGGGGGTAGTGGTAGTGGTGGGGATGGTGGTGTTAGTAGTAGTAGTAGTAGTGGTGGTGGTGGTGGTGATAGTAGTAGTAGTGGTGGTGGTGGTGGTGGTGTGGTAGTAGTGGTGGTGGTAGTAGTAGTGGTGGTAGTGGTGGTGATAGTAGTAATAATAATAATGAAAGTAGTAGTGTAGTAACAGCAAAATAGTAGTAAGGTGAAAGTGGTAGTAATAATAGTAGTTTACAGTAATAATTGTTATCGGGTAATAATGTAATAATAGATGATAAAGGTTAATCAGTCATAGTAAAAGCTATAATAAGATAATTGATAAAAGTCATTACCATTACCATTTTATGCCACTGCAATGTAATAAGTAAGTGATAGTAATAATTGTAATGAAAGTAATACATTATATAATAAGTAATAATAATAGTAATAATAATAGTTGTTACCCGTAGTAAATAATTGGAGCGTAATACGTATAAATACAATCAAGATTAGTGGCAAACTAGTAGGTTACATTTATGTATAGAAGTAATGGTAATGGTAGTAGTATATTAGGAGGTTAACAATATATAAGTAGGATAACAGCAATGGTAACAACAGCAATGGTTTATAGAAATAAATTTTGGTGTTAATAATAAGGATAATAAGATTATCAATGATAATATTAATGATAATACAACTAATAATAATCTTCATAACACTAATAATATTATTAACAATACCAATAATGATATTAATAACATTAGTGCCAGTAATAATCTTAATAACACTAATAATATTATCAATAATACCAATAATGATATTAATACCACTAGTACCAGTAATAATAGTAATAACAATAATAATGATAATAATAATGATAATAATAATGATAATAATAATAATAATAATAATAATAATAAAAATAATAATAATAATAATAGTAATCTTAGTACATAAATAAAACTAGTACCTCAAATATCAATAATAATAATAATAATAATAACATCAATAATAATAATAATAATAGTAGTAATCATAATATTGATAATAATAGCAATAATAATATTAGTACTAATAAATTACTACTAATAAGAATGAGTAATAGTGCATATCTTGTTCATAACACTTACAATGAAAATACTTGCAATAATGTTAATAATAGTTTTAATAATCATATTAGTGAAGATGATAATAGTAATAATACTAATAATATTAATAATAATAATGATAATAATAATAACAATGATACTAAATAATTTAGGATGACTGTTTGGTAGTTCTTAGTTGCACCATTATTAGTTATTACTGCTTTAATATTAATGGCCTGTAGCTGTGTAGCGGTCGTGGATGTTTTAACAATGGTTATTGTTTTAAGTTGTACTAGCAGTTATAATTTTTAATTATAAATGTAGAAAGAAGATGTAGTAGTATTAGTAGTAGGAGTAGGAGTGGAGGTTATAGTAGACATAGTAATAGTAGTAGTGGTAGTAGTAGTAGTAGTAGGAGTGGAGGTTATAGTAGACATAGTAATAGTAGTAGTGGTAGTAGTAGGAGTAGGAGTGGAGGTTATAGTAGACATAGTAATAGTAGTAGTAGTAGTAGTTGTAGTAGGAGTGGAGGTTATAGTAGACATAGTAATAGTAGTAGTGGTAGTGGAACAAGTTTTTTTTGTTTTTTTTTTTGTTGCTACTGGCAGTGTTGGTGTAAGTGGTGGTCAGAGAGTACTTATTGATATTGTAGTTGTTGTGGTAGTTGTGGCTGAAGTAGTAGCAGCAGTCGAAGTGGTAGCAGCCGTAGGTTGACTGTAGCCTAGTCGGAGGAGGCGATTTCCCGGTACGTGTCCAGCATCACGGGGTACTTCTCCAGGAAAGCCACCAAGGTTTGTTCGTCGACAATTGTGTGCCGTACTGTGGAGTTTTTGAGTTTTATGATGATCTTTCCATCCTTTGTATGGCACTGTTGGAATTTTTGTCTGTGGACTTTCCTCACTGCTAGCACCTTTTTCAGGATGTTGTATCTTCTTGGGGTCAAGCTCTCGTTGATGTAGAGATTTGGTTTTAGGTTTATGCAGGCCCCCACAAGGTCATATTTCAGGGACCTGTTCACCAATTTGACGATGATGGGCCTGTTTCTGTTTTGTTGAACGGGCCCGAGCCTGTGTGCCACACTTATGTCTTCTTCTTTGACATTTATTTTCAGCTGGTCTTTGAAGGTGGACACCACGAGACTTTTGGCGTTTTCAGGTGCCGTTTCTGGGGGAAGTGCGGGACCACTAACAACCACTGTGTCGTTTCGCTCATATTGTTCGATGCTGTCAATATGTGTTTCAAAGCTGTGTAGTTTGTGTTTCAGGTCATTCACTTCAATTTCCAGGTTGGAGATTACTGTGTCTTTCTTCATCATTTCTTCTTTTATTATTTCTAATTCTGTTTTGAATTGCTTTGTGATGATCACTTTTAGAATTTTGACCAGCGCCTTTGATTCTTCCGAGAGGCCAGCCATCATGTCACCTAGTTCACTGTCCACAAGGTTGGGTTGGACACCAGCGGCAGATGCTGTAGCGGAACGGCTCGTTGGGGTTTGATTCGGTGTTGTTTGTGAGTTGGTCCGTAGTTGTCTGAGACCTTGAGCCGCTCCTCGTCTGGTATTGGCCATGGTAGTGGAATACACACACACTGCTAATGATGGAGTTGCTGTAGTGTTTCACTGGTGTTGTTTGAGTGTTCACTCAACTGTTTTTTCTTGTTACTGCTTAGTTTGTTGACTTCACTACAATCACATGCAGGCACTTGGTACTTTGTATCTGATGACCTCTGGCAACATTCAGTTAATCACTGTAATAGTCACTGTCTATATCATATTTCTTTGTTCACTATAAAATAGTCTTGTGCTAGATCATTGTTCTGTTCACCCGGTGCAGCTGTCCAGAGCACGGGAATGAAGGAAGCTAGGTAGGAGCGTCTTGTCTCGATCAAGGCGGGGAACGAAGTGAGGGAGAGGTGAGGGAGAGGTGATGGAAGGGGCCAGGAGGGAGAGGTGATGGAAGGGGCAGGAGGGAGAGGTGATGGAAGGGGCCGGAGGGAGAGGTGAGGGGCGGGGGCAGGAGGGAGAGATGATGGAAGGGCCAGGAGGAAGAGGTGATGGAAGGGGCAGGAGGAGAGGTGATGGAAGGGGCCAGGAGGGAGAGGTGATGGGAGGGGGAGGAGGGAGAGGTGATGGAAGGGGCAGGAGGGAGAGGTCATGGAAGGGGCAGGAGGAGGTGATGGGAGGGGGCAGGAGGAGGTCATGGAAGGGGCAGGAGGAGAGGTGATGGAAGGGGCAGGAGGGAGGTGATGGAAGGGGCAGGAGGGAGAGGTGATGGAAGGGGGCAGGAGGGCTAGGTGATGGAAGGGGCCAGGGGGGAGAGGTGATCGAAGGGGCAGGAGGGAGAGGTGATGGAAGGGGCAGGAGGGAGGGTGATGGAAGGGGCAGGAGGAGAGGTGATGGAAGGGGCAGGAGGAGAGGTGATGGAAGGGGGCAGGAGGGAGAGGTGATGGAAGGGGCAGGAGATGGAAGGGGCCAGGAGGGAGAGGTGATGGAAGGGTCCAGGAGGGAGAGGTGATGGAAGGGGGCAGGAGGGAGAGGTGATGGAAGGGGGCAGGAGGGAGAGGTGATGGAAGGGGGCAGGAGGGAGAGGTGATGGAAGGGGCCAGGAGGGAGAGGTGATGGAAGGGGCCAGGAGGGAGAGGTGATGGAAGGGGCCAGGAGGGAGAGGTGATGGAAGGGGCCAGGAGGGAGAGGTGATGGAAGGGGCCAGGAGGGAGAGGTGATGGAAGGGGGCAGGAGGGAGAGGTGATGGAAGGGACCAGGAGGGAGAGGTGATGGAAGGGGCCAGGAGTGAGAGGTGATGGAAGGGGCCAGGAGTGAGAGATGATGGAATGGGACAGGAGAGAGAGGTGATGGAAGGGGGCAGGAGGGAGAGGTGATGGAAGGGGCCAGGAGGGAGAGGTGATGGAAGGGGCCAGGAGGGAGAGGTGATGGAAGGGGCCAGGAGGGAGAGGTGATGGAAGGGGCCAGGCGGGATGTTGCCTCTCTTTTTATCTTCTATCGGTATTTTCACGCTGACTGCTCTTCTGAACTTGCTAACTACATGCTTCCTCTCTCCCGCGGCCCCGATGTACTCAACTTTCTACTCATGCTCATACTGTCCAAACCCCTTATGCAAGAGTTAACCAGCATCGTCACTCTTTCATCCCTTACACTGGTAAACTCTGGAACAGCCTTCCTTCGCGTGTGTTTCCTCCTGCCTATGACTTGACCTCCTTCAAGAAGAGTGTATCAAGACACCTCTTCACCCGAAATTGACCTCTCTTTCGGCCACTCGATACTTTCTTCTGTTGTGGGAGCGGCAGGTAGCGTCCTTTTTTCCCTCTCCTCTCCTTTTGTTGCCCTTGAGTCGGCTCTTTTCTCGGAAAAAAGGGGTTTGGAAAATACTTTTTTTCCTAGCATTTTTATCTTGCATTAGGAAGAAATAGAATGTGAAATAAAATACAGTAACAAGTTTTTCAAGTGATTTTAAAGAATATATATATATATATATATATATATATATATATATATATATATATATATATATATATATATATATATATATATATATATATATATATACCTACACACACACACACACACACACACACACACACACACACACACAGACATATATATATATATATATATATATATATATACATATATATACATATATATATATATACATATATATACATACACATATATATATATATATATATATATATATATATATATATATATATATATATATATATATATATATATATATATATATATATGATCCCCAGAACAACCACACGGGTACCGGCATAGCTGGGCGTTATCGCGATAAGTTATCGCGATACTTTATCGCTGATAACAAAATCTGGTTATCGGCCATCCGCTACTTATTTAAATATATATCGGTATCTTCGTTACTTTTGTAACCAAACTGGCGATAATCGCTACTTTTTTCCGACTCAGAAAAAAAAACGTCTCCTCCTACATGGCCCAGGCGCCCGGTTTTGTATGAAAAAACTTCGGCGTATGAAATATCTTCGGTGAAGATATTTCATACTTTGATCATTACCATTAAAACACTAGGTTATTTTATTTTATGTAAGACTCAAAAATCAATATATCAAAAAGAAAAATCATTTAACTTTGCCCCCCCAAATTATTATTCACTTCCTCAAATTTGATATTCCATATTCGTTTAAGAGCATGCCATGGTATTGAAGGCACCCGGTGTTGTGTTATTTGGTGTCCCATCGTCAAATGTTGGCGCTTTTGTTTACAAATACTGGTCTCTCGTGAACTACGCATGTTCAGACCAGTAAGTGTAGCCCTATAGAGTCTCACAAAGCTTTTTAACACATTAAGACATACAGTACCACCATCCTCGCTGTTTCTAAAACGGCACTCTGTACATATAAATACAACTCGCACAGAGTGTCGTTCTAGAAACAGCGGGGATGGTGGGAGTGGTACTGTATGTCTGATTCAGCCTTCCAGCAACTCTTAATTACGGTTAAAAAGCTTTGTGAGACTGTACAGGTCTACGCTTGCTGGTCTGAGCATGCACAGTTCACGAGACCAGTGTTTGTAAACAAAAGCGCCAACATTTGACGGTGGACATAAATAACACAACACATTCAGGTGTTTCTAGTATTACCGTCCATAGGTACGTGTCAACTTGTGGTTTTCAGGTTTTGTAAGTTTTCTAAAATACAAGTAATGAAAATTTGAATTCATCTATGTTTTTTTATTGGAAATAATATAGTATCATTTTCGCCTATCGGACTTATCGCTATCGGAATTGTGGATTAATATCGGGTATCGGTTATCGGTTATCGCCTATATTTGTGTTTCCAGTTAACGAATATCGGTTATCGCCGATAAGGTTTTCCATTATCAGTTATCGGTTATCGGGAATAAGGTTTTCTGTTATCGTGCCCAGCTATGGGCACCGGTCACCGACAACGGCCCACTCAGAACGCCGAGGGAAGGAGGTACGAGGCAGGGCACAAAGGATACACGTTCAACACTAATTTCTAGTGTAATGACAGGGTCCTCACACAGTACAGCAACTCCCAAGGGCACAGAACAGTTAATCAGGCACACAGAGGCACGACAGACTCGCACACCGCTCACGAACGGGGCATTCAGCTGAACCCCCGCCAGCCCCGACACGCGTCTTGCTCACACTGGCCTCCCGCTCGACACCTTCAACCAAGGAGACTATAGAACAGGAGAGGGGGCCTCTATGGGAGACCGTGGGCGGGTGTTGGTGTATGTCGGTTGCAACAGATGGCGCAGGAGCAGCGTTGTTTACATCCAGGCGCCTCCCCCCCTCCAGACACCAACCCCCAACCCCCAGTACCCATCAGCAGTGTTGCTACATGGGATCAAGCAGCAAATGTTGCTACTTTTTTTCTTCAGTCTGGTTATTTCCCATTTTAAATAAAAAAATAAAGGTAGATAAATATTAAAATGAACAGTAGGAACTATATATACTGTATATATTTACTAGGTAGATATAGCCTGACTGCATGTCATGAGTAATGCTATTATTGTTATATTATTATACCGCAATTATATTACTTTCTCTGCATGTGTGGTTAGATGTGTTTTATGTGTTTAACCTTTCTGTATACATACTGGAATGAACCAAGGAATTGTAGCCCTACTGCCGTTCTTTAAAACTATGTGATCATGTTTTTCTTCCAAACTCATTGTTTTAGCACGCACGCTGACTTCCATCAGTAATGATGATATATATACACATTGAGTCATTGGTTTGTAGGGGGAAAGAGTGGGTGGATATAATTATCTTGGTCTAACCTACTGTTTATTATACCGCTATTCGCAGCAATATCTTTCTCTGCTCCGATTGCAACGCTGCCTCGTTCAAAAATCATAACACCGCCGCGGCCGCCACGTTTACCAGCCGGAGCCTCAAATCATGTCCCCTTGTGGTGATAACGAGGACACAGCCTGGTGTGAAGCTACATTTATTACGGAAGGATGCCAGCCGGGGTAAGTGATATATATAACTAATGATAATGTGGAAATTCTAATCATTTTCACGCTGACAGCTGTTCTGAACTTGCTAACTGCATGCCTCCCCTCCTCCCGCGGCAAGAGGCCGAATGGCCTACACACGGCAGCTCAAGATTCCTCCCCATTACCACCTGTCAGCCTCGTCCATGTAGCTATCCAGTCTACTCTTAAAACAAGCTATCGTCCCTGCACTCACTATGTGATTGCTGCGTCTATTCCATTCCCCCACCACCCTATTACTAAACCAATGCCTGCCCATTTCCCTCCTAAATCTATACTTTTCTAATTTAAGTCAATTACTGCATGTTCTATCTTGCCAAACATCTTATGCAAAAGTTAACCAGCATCTCCACTCTTTCATCCCTTACACTGATAAGCTCTGGAACAGCCTTCCATCGTCTGCATTTCCTCCTGCCTATAATTTGACCTTCAAGAAGAGTGTATCAAGACTCTACTTTTGTCTGTTTGGGAGTGGTGAGTAGTGGGGCTTTTTTTTCTAGTACGCTTTGTTGCCTTTGAGCTGTCTCCTTTGTTTAAAGAAAATAATAATTAAATAAATGGAAGTTGGCCGCCAATGCTTCCAACACATTTTGGTGACATATCTACAAGTGTCTGGTGACTGTAAGTATCTCAGCAACCTGCATGCATCTATTCCATTCCTATCATGGTGCATGGAGCAAGCTTCACATAACACTCAGACAGAGACAGTTTAATTATGGTTACATATCAGACTCAGTTTATTGCTCAGTCTATTAGATGCAGTGCTGTTAATATTGTTAGTGGTAGTATTAGTACAGTTAATGTATTTATTTTAATTAATTTATCAATATTTATTTATCATATTCTAAGTGTTTGAAAATTCCAATACTAGTATTAAGATAAACAAAAATATCAGAAATATATTTATACTCATTAATTATTATTGCTTTTCTTATTATTACTTCCTTCAATGTCGTGGCACTTTGACATCTAGTGCTTTTCCGTCTAGCAGCCAAAATTGTGGTCTTTCTGAATGTGTATGGCTTAAGTCTTCATTGGTGTAACTAGCTATATAACATAAAAATCTGCATCTCTCTCCCTTCTCACCCAGTTGTCCCCGTACATACTTTCAGTATCCAAAGAATTTCAATTTACATCTTGTAATCACTCAACTAATGCAGTGCAATCCTCATCTCTGTATTTTACCGTGTGGACATACTCTTTCCTTCCATGTTCCACTGTCGTATGTTATTCCACATCTAACACCACCACATCCCAACAGATCCGAACACGTCCGATATCATCCAAGAGAATGTGGTAGCTGAAGGGGGAGAGGCCAAGGGTGAAGACATTTAGCCACCCCCCCTGAAGTACATGCCAGCATTCAACCCTCTTGGTGAGCTGCAGGAATGTGGTCCCCATTGCAGTGCACCAGCTCCATGTACTGATTTTGGTATGAATACTTCATCTAGTGTTTGTTGATTGTTGTGTTATTAATCTAATTATGACTTCACAAAATAGACTGTGCAAGTCACTTAACACATGCCCTGCTCAACATCACTTTTAAGTTGTAGAATTCCTTCATATGGATGCTGATTTATGTATCCTGAAATGATTGGATATTGATTGTCTTAACATTTTTTTTTGTCCATGATCACTGAGCCATGTTACGGTATGTCTTTGGGTGCAGATCCAGGAAATTAGTTTTTGGGAGGACGTCAGACTTTTTGCGGGTGGAAGGAGCATTAGCATTACCGATTAGCCATTCTCGGCAGTCCTGGTCTTGAAAAACTGGTGGACTGACCTACATCAATGGGTATAACGGCCTGGACTTTGTGCCAAAGCATTGTTTTAGCTGCAGCGCGCTTTTGAGCTAGTTTTCCTGTATCACTCAGGACCATTGGGGGGGCCTGTGCCCCCATTTGGATCCACCAATGTAGCTATGTCTTATAATATATCTATCCTTTACAGTCTGATGGTGCATCCTTCTAGGTTGTCAAGTTTTAGTAGCTACTCATGAGAAGTATTCCTTATAATGATCATTGATTTCCAGATGCTTTGCACTAAAAAAAGTGTCGTGTAACCTGCCGCAAATAATAATCAGCTGTAGTCAACCCTTGATTTAAAGAACCAATATGGAGGAAAGGGGTGATGTTATATCTAAAAATCTTTTACATCTGAAGTATCCAACCTTTTTGTGTATAATAAACCTTGTTTGTTACATGAACTTAAAAGTTCACAATTTCCGTACATGATTCTTTTTTCCTTGTATTTGATGATTAATCCTGACATGTATTTCCATTATCAGTAGGTAATATATAGTAACAAGACAATAATACACATTATAACAATGTATATATTATGGCCCAACGAGTGCATGAGATCATTTACCTCATCAGTGACGCCAAGTCCGGAGTCCTTCCTAAATTCTTTGCCCAAATTTGTGACACCAAGTATAATAACTAGTTTTAGCGACCATTTGCATTCATTTTTCACTTTGATTAAAAAATTGCCTCTCAACAGGGTGTGAACATGATGGGGTTGGAGGAAACTCGACTCGGCCATCAAGCTCACCTCTTGTTCTCAGTGATAATTTATCCTCTTTAGTTACTATTCCATGTTGCTTTAATCACAACTAATGTGTTGGAAACATTACAGCTTAATAACATACCTCACACCTCTGCATACAAATTGAGTTCAATATTTAACTGTTACATCAGTAGGCTTCATATCTTAAAAAAAAGGTATGTAAAAAGGTTGACATTTTGAATGATATATTTAAACTCTTTAATATGTTTCTATGGCTGTAGTACCGTTACGATTAGTCGAGTTATCAGCATATGGGTCTTATGTTTTTGATAGCATAGGTTCAAATTTTGCCATAGGCTGGCAATTGATAGTAACAGTAGTGTCCACAGATACCTGCCTGTTTCTTGTTTATCCTGTTCCACTTTAAACCATGATTGGCCAATCTTTGAAGAGGTAGCATAACCTTGAAGTGCCACTAACAAACCTCTGTCCATTCTTCTGATGTGATCCTTTTTTTTTTTTTTTTTTTCCACCCACCTATAGCGCTGGTAGGTTTTCTTCAGGGGCCTGGCGGTCGGCCCAGGCCCGTCATGATGCAGGCAATTTTTTTTATAGTGGTGCCATTTAGTATTGGCTCATGCTGCCGCCCAGAACTCATTTTTGATTCACTTGGATGGTTTAGCAGGGCTTAGGTATGACTAACATTGCAGAAACAGGGAATTTTTATATTTTTAGTGTGGCAACACATTGACAAATGTTTTAGTATGGACTGAACATCAAAGATATATATGGTAAATGGGTGCTTGTAGATCTTGACATTATATCTGTCAAGAGTCTCCAGTTGTATCCTCTCCCCCATCTCTCCTGAAAATATTACTCTTGTCAGGCAATCTAAGTGAAGCCTTCCATCGAAGCTGGCGTGCAGACATAATGTCAGTGCTTAGATTCACTGTCCTTATAGCACTGAAAATAATGCAATTGCATGCACATATTTTATTATTTAGAATTGTGATTAATTGTGATTAAATATTTTTTCATGTATTTTCAGACATGAAAAGTGAAAATTGCTGCACACAACAGTCTACCGTCTGCACCGGGAGGCAAGGCAGCTCAAAGCCCAGGCTGTTACAACTCCTGGGCAGTTTTTGCCCAGAGCCAGCAATTTTTTAGATCCAATAGGGATGGATTTTTTCTGAGGTCAGGTTCAACATGCTGCAAGATGCCAAGATCTAAGCCTAGTAGGAGATATGGGTTACAAGAGAGGAGGTTTGCTCTGGCCTTATACTATCAAAGTCCAAATACTAATAGATTTCTGAGCACAGTATTTCACCTGCCTTCAGTTTCAACACTTCACTCATGACTCAGGGGTATTTCAGTACATGTTGGCTGGAGCAAACAGACTCTGACAGCCCTGCAGCAAAACACAGGCTTTGTCAAAGAAGAGAAACTTCGTGGGATTTGCCATTATTTAGTATTACTCTTGCTACGCCAAGAATTTTTTCCCATATACTTTGCCAAATATTGCAAGTAATGCACCATTGTTGGTCTTGCCTGTTATAAATCAGATCTTGTTCAATTAACAAGCTTTGGGTGTCTGCCACTTTCCAGTTGTAATGCAAGGAACCATTTATCTTCCCTGCTAGATATCACATGTAATGCATCATTGTTGGTTTTGCCTGTTATAAATCAGATCTTGTTCAGTTAAAAAGCTTTAGGTGTCTGCCACTTTCCAATTGTAATGCAAGGAATCCCCTGCCAGATATCGCATGTAATGCACCATTGTTGGTTTTGCCTGTTATATATCATATCTTGTTCAGCTCACAAGCTTTGAATATCTGCCATTGTTTATTTCAGGTGTACTGCTTGGAAGCATTTGTCCTCTTCCCTACCCAACAGTATGCAATGCTTTATTGTGGATTTTGCCTTTTATATTTAATCTTGTTCAGGTAGCAAGCTTTTGGTGTCTGCCTTACCTAATAATATGCTGCAGTGACACTTGGCATGGTTTCATAATGTGAAATACAGCATGTAATTTCATCACACTAAGTGTCTATCATCACGTGTCTGGCATCATTAATGTGGCTTCCAGGAGTAATCTTGTTTGTATTACAGCATGCAATGTTTTTCTGCTTTATATGATATACATCATCACATAGGTATGATTTACAAAATGTAATGGCAGTTGATATTCTTGACTAATGCCTCATAAACCTTGTGAAAATTAATGCTTTTTTTGAGGGGTGGGGTGGGGGGGGGACAGTGGTTTGTTTGGTTGGCCAGTTCAAGGAGTTCCATATCAAATGATTTTATTACATCCAACTTTAATGTGTGCTAAAAACATATATTTTATTACATCCAACTTTAATGTGTGCTAAAAACATATATTTTATTACATCCAACTTTAATGTGTGCTTCCTGCAATAAATGCTACATGTTTACTGATGTACCCTATGAAATACATATCACTCTCTGCCCTGTAATTTAATTGGTGTGTCACATACTGCAGCATAACTTTCCTGCTATTTTCTTACACTATGAGTTGCCTAATTTTGTCTCATTTGCTTTTATCATATGTGCCTCCGCTGCATAGTTGTGCCTACTGAGCTTAATATCTTCATGACCCTGACACCAAGGTCAGAGCTTGTGAGATCATACCGTGTCCTACATTCCGTTTTCACCTCCAGGCTTGGCTGTCTCCCAGGACCACCAAGTTATTGCATTCCATTTAAAACAACTCATGTGTTACCTTCTTAATGTCATCCATCATGTATTTCAGCATGTTTTATGGTGCTTTGCTCTTATATTGATGTGCCTTGCAACATTTTTATACAGTTTTCATTGTATGTAACGCACCATTGTTGGTTTTGCCTGTTATAAATCGGGTCATGTTCAGTTAACAAGCTTTGAGTGTCTCCTATTGTTATTTCAGTTGTAATGCTTAGAAGCTTTTGGTCTCTGCCCTGTCAAGCAATATGCAGTGCTTGCCATTATCTGGCACTTGTACAGTTAGTATGATATTTTACTCAGCTAAGAGTATTTTGTAAAAGGTAAAAGGTAAGGCTGGGGCATACGCTGTAGCAGCGTGTAGCCTCAGTGCTCATCTCTGTAACATTAGCCCTTGAACCTGTGGTGGGTAGGAACCCATTACCCTGGGACACAAGACAGGTGCGACATCCATGTTACCACAGTTGCAAAGTCATTATAGTAATCTAGCATGCATTGAATGTTGTATGCTTTGCTTGTATTTAAAGCACTGGATATGTTTGCTACACACACATATATATATATATATATATATATATATATATATATATATATATATATATATATATATATATATATATATATATATATATATATATATATATATATATATATATATATATATATATATATATATATATATATATATATATATATATATATAGTTCCTACTGTTCATTTTAATGTTTATCTCTCCTATATTTTTTTATTTAAAATGGGAAATAACCAGACTGAAGAAAAAAAAGCAACATTTGCTGCTTGATCCCATGTAGCAACACTGCTGATTGGTACTGGGGTTGGGGGTGGAGTCTGGAGGGGGTCTCCTGGATGTAAACAACGCTGGTCCTGCGCCATCTGTTGCAACCGACATACACCAACACCGCCCACGGTCTCCCATAGAGGCCCCTCTCCTGTTCTATGGTCTCCTTGCCTTCAACTGTCCCTCAGCGCCTCTCGCTCATAACTCCCCTCTGTCGCTCTCGTCCCAACACGTTGAGTTGCACCATGCTAAGCTAATATTGCATCATGCTACGATTTCATCGCATTACATGCAATCACACACATACAGCACATTCTAACAATATATATATATATATATATATATATATATATATATATATATATATATATATATATATATATATATATATATATATATATATATATATATATATATATATATATTATTTCTGTTTTACTCGTTATATTTCAATTCTTATTTCTTTTATTTTGTTTCGTTTATTTGTTTGATTTATTTTGTTATATGTTTTAACGTTTTTTGCTTTTTTAATCTTCATTTTAACATTTTCTAATTATTTTTTATTAATGTTTTTCTTGTTTTATTTAATTATTAATTATTTTTTCGTTTTAGTTCTGTTTGATTTCGTTTGTGAGAGAGGAAGCGAAGGAAAAATGGAGGAGAAAAAGTTTATTATTATTGCCATTTTCTCCTATTTCCAGACCATCGCCGGGGCTGTCACTACCCGTGGAAATACTTGAAAGCTTGAACTATCCATCGCCACCCTGGAAATGCCTGCAAATAGTCTGGAAATAGGAGAAACATTTCTTTGAAATGGGATGTTATTGTTGCCATCCCTCCTAATGCATTACCTATGGGTCAAGATGGAGGAGAAAAAAACTTATTATTATTGGTATTTCTCCTATTTCCAGACCATCGGCAGGGCTGTGACTACCCATGGAAATAGTTAAAGGCTTGAACTATCCATCGCCACCTAGGAAAGGGCTGTAAATAGTCTGATAATACAACTAAAATGAAAATTAAATCAAATCTAAAACCATCAGCTATGCTAAAATATATAAACAAACATTCAGCGTTGCAAGTTTGCCATTTTCCAGGTCGATGTTTTCGTACAATTTAGCGAGTATTAAAGTCGGCTAATGGGAGCGAGATTTTGTCGTGTATAAGAAATATATGCAATTTGGACTCCCACGTGCACATGTTCCTTGTTCGTTGATACCCGTGAGTAACAGGAAGCATACGCTAGTGGGCCCAACATGGCAGTCACACTTAGCGGGTTCTTTAAAGTCTGTCCTTCTAACTCTTTCGTTCTTTCTTCGTTTCTTTCGACTTATCTATTCTTTACTTTTTTTCATTCTTCATTCATTCATTCATGCCCTCAGAGTAACGGGATATAAAAAATCAGGCTTGGCAACGCTGACCAAGACCCCAGACCCGAACCATCATGGCGGACAAGGCAGAACCAAATGTTGCACTGCCATCCATCCTGTACGGGGTAAATATAATAAACATCACAAAGACAGACATAAAAAAGTTGCAGAGGATAGAGAATGGGGTGTACAGGAAGATTTTGAGGGCACCAATGTATGCACAGGAAGCAGCACTCAGGGGGTAAATAGGAAGCTCAGTGTTAAAAACAGGATAAGGGAGGGACAGTGGAAGTACCTAAGGTATGTTCTTGTGGAAGGAAACGATTTGGTGAGAAGGGTGGGAGAGGAGGTGATAGAGAAGAGACAGAGTAGGTGGGTGAAAGACTTGTTGAATGGACTGAGAGCAACAGAGGGGCTGAGTGTGAGTGTGAGGAATGAGACAAATTAGAGTATAAGGCAGAGAATGAGAGAGGTGGATACAAGAGAGTGGAAGAGGCAAATGGATGAGAGAGCAAGCCTTAAGATATATAGAAAATGGAGACTGGAGTTGGAAGGACAAGAGGAGGTATACACCAACAACCAAGCCTCAGAAGTGCTATTCAGATGCAGGACAAACAACATGCAACTAAAAGACAGAAACAGACACCGGCAAGAGGAAACCAAGTGTGACATGTGTGAAGCTGAACACGAAGACCTGCGACACTTCCTGCTCTGGTGCCCGGCCTGTGCAGAGGAAAGAGTAAAGTGCGTGAGGCTGCAACAGTGTTCCCAGTGGAAAAAACTAAAACGTACCATAAAAAATGATCAAAATGTAAAAATGTACCACATGGCTGAAAAAAAGTATCAAAAAAAGTATCAACCGGTAATTTTAAGTAATTTATATTTTACAGTGAGGAAATTACTTAAATATTTTTTTTTAACTCTTACTCTTACGTCTGGCAGTGATGTAGGGTGTACACAGTCTGCAGTGTCTATTGCAGCATGATGAGAGAGAGATAACAGAGAGAGAGAGAGAGAGAGAGAGATTAAAACTTATAATTAAGATAACAAAGACAATGTAGAATTCTAATCTATATGTGGAAAAACAATACATTTGGTATAGATATACAATTTATTACATATCTTACAGAATAATATCTATGCTTTTGATAAATTAACGATCTTATAGCATTCTATGTATAATTCAATGTATAGTGAATGTTGTCCATCATGATGACAATGATATATGAAAGTGCCCCAATATTATCTACCATTTCACAATGCTATCCAGCTCCTTCCTAAATAAAACTGTTTTATTTTTTTAATAAACCGAGAGAGCAGCTCAAAATAACAAACAAAAAACCCCCGCTAATCACTGCTCCCTAACAAGAAAAAGAAGAGTAGTTAGTTACTTGAGCTTAAAATACCGTATCTTCTCTTTAAGCAATTAAAACAATAAGTAAAATATTATTGATTTCCTACTTTTGGTCATTATCACATTTCATTTTTCACATTTCCCTGGATGCATCGGTGAGACGAAAATGTATCATTTTTCTTACTAAATTGGTAAAAAAGTATCAAATTTTTCCTCAATGATAATTTCGTACCACTTTAGCTTAATGTCGTAAAAATGTACCGCTACCGACAAAAAGTATCAAAATGGTACTTTTGTACCGTCACTGGGAACCCTGGGCTGCAACAGCCTTGCGAGGAAGAAGAGGACGACACCATTGGAAAAATTTTATTTGAAAATGAACACACCGAACAAACGAAAACAACAGTACACAAGTTTTGGACAATAAAAGAAAAAAGAATGAAAGAAAAAGGAAAACAATAGACCCAGTCAGTAGACACATCAGGGAGTGCCGTTACAAAGGCAAAACTCCCGACCGACTACTACTACTACTACTACTACTACTACTACTACTACAACATAAATGATACCTCCACCCATGTTTATTTTCCCGACACACAATCATGGAGGGCTCCATAGTTTGGAGGTCATTAGCCCCAACTCTGTTCGCTAATGACTGTGGCATCCAACCATATCACTAATACTACCTGACACTAAATCACCTATCATCTATTACGTCTAGATCCCCCTTTCCTTCCCTACTCAAGTCACTCCCGACCCACCCTAATGTCACTCTCCACCACTGTGGCTTCATAGTCCATATTGGAGATGGTGGTGGCTTTTGGGCCAGAGTGTCTGGTGCCCCTGAGACATAGGATGGCCGACCTGAGCAGGGAGAACGAGAGGCGACACCTCATCCAGGCGACAACGTGGCTTCTTGGCTGTTGCTTCTTTTCTGAGATTAGTTCCGCGAGGCGTGCGTAGAAGCATTGGGCCCTGGGACCCATCCCGCCGGATGTGGTGAAGACGAGGGGGGTGAAGCTGCCCTGATCCACATGTTGGATTCTTTCACCGTATGCCCTTGTCTTCTCCTGCTCGTTCCTGTGGTGGGCGGCTTGCAGGGGCAGCTCACGGTGACAGGCAGCCATCAGGTCGAATATGCGGATGTCCATGAACGCCCGCTGTCCGCGCACCCAGAATCCGCGGGCACTTACATCAACCCGTGCCTCCTGTGAGGTATTGGCTGTCCTGTACCGAAGGTGTTCGCCGTCCAGGGGAAGCAGTGCCGGCTCGGTAGTGACGTCTTGGCATACCTCCCCAAGCATGCTGGCTGTCAGATCCCTCACTTCATCGTGTCGAATACAGACGAAGCCTCCTTTTTTACATGTCATGGTGTGGGTGACATCATTTGCTGATCCACATGCACAGAGATCAGGCAGTCCCTCAATCGGCCAGCCATATCTCAGAGCAATGGCGTCGACAAATTCTTGTTTGTTGAGGCTGAAGCCCTTTGCTCTGATTGGTAATGACGTTAGCCAGTTAGAGGCGCCTGCCTCCTGTACTGTGTGTACTACTACTACTACTACTACTACTACTACTACTACTACTACTCTCCCATAGAGGCCCCCTCTCTGTTCTATAGTCTCCTTGTCGCATAGTGTGTGTCCGCCTTTACACGCAGATGGTAGTGTGGGAGTGTAGGAAAGAGAAAATAATTCTGGCATTTCATATACACGCAGGATATTGTCTGTGTGTTCTGATTTTTCTTTTTCTTTCTCAGCAGCTGCCCCGTTACAAAGGCAAGGAATCCCAAGTCACCTGTGACGTCAATATCAAGTTCAAGGCCGCCTTTAACTATCTTGAATCCAGCATCCTCATCATTGCAGGTATTTTACGCTATATCCGAGTATTGATACAGTGCTCCAGCCTACAGCAGCTGCGTACGAGACTTCACAGACAATGGCAGCCCTTAAGTAAGCCGCTAAAGGTGCTGAGGAGGGAAAAAGGTGTTTGCTTACCTCTCGGCCAGCCGCCGGGGCGGTGTCGCGTTCCGCCGCATCCTCCTATTATTACTGGTGACAGGTGAGTCATAGGCACTGTGGCAGGTGTTGGGGGCTGTGTGAGTGTTGGGGCAGGTGTTGGGGGCTGTGTGAGTGTTGGGGCAGGTGTTGGGGGCTGTGTGAGTGTTGGGGCAGGTGTTGGGGGCTGTGTGAGTGTTGGGGCAGGTGTTGGGGGCTGTGTGAGTGTTGGGGCAGGTGTTGGGGGCTGTGTGAGTGTTGGGGCAGGTGTTGGGGGCTGTGTGAGTGTTGGGGCAGGTGTTGGGGGCTGTGTGAGTGTTGGGGCAGGTGTTGGGGGCTGTGTGAGTGTTGGGGCAGGTGTTGGGGGCTGTGTGAGTGTTGGGTGTACAGGTGTTGGGGGCTGTGTGAGTGTTGGGGGCTGTGTGAGTGTTGGGGCAGGTGTTGGGGGCTGTGTGAGTGTTGGGGCAGGTGTTGGGGGCGGTGAGAGTGGTGGGGGCGGGGTTGGGGGGGGGGCAGGTGTTGGGGGCTGTGTGAGTGTTGGGGCAGGTGTTGGGGGCTGTGTGAGTGTTGGGGCATGTGTGAGTGTTGGGGGCTGTGTGAGTGTTGGGGCAGGTGTTGGGGGCTGTGTGAGTGTTGGGGCAGGTGTTGGGGGCTGTGTGAGTGTTGGGGGCTGTGTGAGTGTTGGGGCAGGTGTTGGGGGCTGTGTGAGTGTTGGGGCAGGTGTTGGGGGCTGTGTGAGTGTTGGGGCAGGTGTTGGGGGCTGTGTGAGTGTTGGGGGCTGTGTGAGTGTTGGGGCAGGTGTTGGGGCTGTGTGAGTGTTGGGGCAGGTGTTGGGGGCTGTGTGAGTGTTGGGGGCTGTGTGTGAGTGTTGGGGCAGGTGTGGGGGCTGTGTGAGTGTTGGGGCAGGTGTTGGGGGCTGTGTGAGTGTTGGGGCAGGTGTTGGGGGCTGTGTGAGTGTTGGGGCAGGTGTTGGGGGCTGTGTGAGTGTTGGGGCAGGTGTTGGGGGCTGTGTGAGTGTTGGGGCAGGTGTTGGGGGCTGTGTGAGTGTTGGGGGGGGTGTGTGTGTTGGGGCAGGTGTTGGGGGCTGTGTGAGTGTTGGGGCAGGTGTTGGGGGCTGTGTGAGTGTTGGGGCAGGTGTTGGGGGCTGTGTGAGTGCTGGGGCAGGTGTTGGGGGCTGTGTGAGTGTTGGGGCAGGTGTTGGGGCATGTGTGAGTGTTGGGGCAGGTGTTGGGGGCTGTGTGAGTGTTGGGGCAGGTGTTGGGGGCTGTGTGAGTGTTGGGGCAGGTGTTGGGGGCTGTGTGAGTGTTGGGGCAGGTGTTGGGGGCTGTGTGAGTGTTGGGGCAGGTGTTGGGGGCTGTGAGAGTGTTGGGGCAGGTGTTGGGGGCTATGTGAGTGTTGGGGCAGGTGTTGGGGGCTGTGTGAGTGTTGGGGCAGGTGTTGGGGGCTGTGAGAGTGTTGGGGCAGGTGTTGGGGGCTGTGTGAGTGTTGGGGCAGGTGTTGGGGGCTGTGAGAGTGTTGGGGAAGGTGTTGGGTGTACAGGTGTGTGGTGAGCATCAAGGTGGGGCGTGTGTTCTACTAGGGAGTTGTTTCTTTAATGTTTTAGGTGGCTGGTTATATAAAGCCCGGCCAGCAATACAGGTTGTTTCGCATGGTATGTGTTGTGTGTTTGGGGTAAATAATTTATAAGCTATACAATGCCAGTTCCATTTCAAGCATGCTTGGTGGCAAAACATGAGACACACATGTATGGGTTTCCCTCACACACCTGACAAAGTGGACACCTTTTATGCTATCTTTGAAGCCACCTAGCTGCCTTCATTACTGATATCATTTCTGTCCTGGAGGTTGAATCAGATGAATCATCCAAACTTGCATCATCATCGGGGTCATTGTCATTCTCTGCAGATGACGCTGAGTGGCCGTAGAACATCCGTCTATCCATATTTTATACTCTGGAATATGTGAAGGGCGAAGGGTAGTCAGCCGCGCTGCACTAAACGTGTTAAACTAATCTAACTTAACAACCTTCCTAACGCCCCCCCCGTGTTTTCATGTTTTGCATTGTTATATCAAAATTTCTTCTAATAACTGAAAGTTCTTTACTTCATTGCATTCAGGGACAAAAAAAGCATCCATAATGTATTTTAACACAGCAAGAGGTGGCTGACCCTTTTTCAACAACAGCCAATATTTCCTTTATTGCCGCTCCTTAGTGTTAGTGTAATTTTTCTGCTAATATGGCACTAAAGGCAGCCCTCTATGATGATGACCGTCGCTTCCTCTTCTGCCATGGTCAGCAATGGTGTATCACATATTTATTGTACACAATTGAACTTAACAAATTTGATAAATCAGAATCTAATATAATCTAACCTGACCCTCCGCTGCCAAAATACGATGAGCTAGGCTGCGGTCATTAACTTTATACATCATTATTTTGGTATTCAATTTTCCAAAAGTCATTAGTTAGTAGTTACTGCACTGCACTGAGAGTAATGATACAACACATAATGTCAGAGTTAACCTCATGTGGGATGGAGGCTGATATGGAAATAAGGGCAGCCATCTCGCATGAGGCTAATTCTTGCATTATATTATGTGTTGTACGGTATTATATTACTCTAGTGCAGTGCAGTAATTAATCCTTTCACGCACCATGGTGCCATTCCCGTCAAAATGGAATCGTCTACATCTGAGCTTTTGACTCGAAACGCGTCAAAAAAAATTTTAAAAAATCGCCAAAAATAAAGTATCGTTCAAAATTGCATCAAAATTTTTTGAATCAAAGATCCAAGCTAGACCTATAAAATAAACTAATGGTCAACTCTCTCGTGCCGTTGGATTTGACGTGATAATTGCCCGTGGCTGAGTTGCCTCTCACCAGGCAGCCTGTGAGCACGGACTGTTGCCCCTTTAAATTGTCTCTGGAGCCTGGTAAGCCTGGATTACAGTTTGGTGAAATTTATTCTTACTTCCGATGTAAAGTGATCGTGCCGTGATACGATATTTTGTTTTATTTTCGTAGGGACAAGTAACTGTTACTAGTAGAAAATCTGGCTAAGAAACTATCAAGTAAAGAGAATGAGACACACTTGTACAGAGCATGATGATGATTATGATGGTGATGGTGGAAACAGTGAAAAAAACTCCAGCAGAGAGTGTCAGGGAGAGACTTAGTGTTATTTATTATGATTATTATTGCGTCTGGCGAAGTTGTTCCAGACAGCAAATAAGTGCGGTGCGCTAATAGTTATGTCTGTTATTATTATCAAAACTCCATTCCAGACAAAATTGACTTCTATTTTGACCGCCTTGACCTGCCCGTTGTGTTGTGTTTGCTGCCCTTGAGCTGTTTCTTCTACTGGAGAGAACAGAAGAGATAGAAAAATAAAGTTTTCCTCCATTTTCTCAAGAATTTCTGGTCGTATGAAAATTCCAATAATAACGTTGGAATCCTCATAAAAATCATCTTTTATTGGCATGTAAATCATAAAAAGTCGTCTCCGGAAGTTTTGAGCTACGAGGTGATGAACGTAAGCATTTCTTATTTTTCTTTAATCAATTTTTTTTTTCGAAGTTGGTAAACTTTGCTATTTATTTGCATTTCTTGATATTTTTTCCTTCGCAAGGCAGAATAATCTCTTCCAAAATGAACGATGTATAATAATGCCCGGAAAAAAGAATACCCGTGGCTGAAATTGATAACATGAATTTTTTTTTCGGCGCACAGTCAGGCCATTCCGCAACGCCCCCTGGGGAGCCCCAGACGGATGTCGCAGTGGAAAGAGAAACTTATTAATCTTTTGGTGCGTGAAAGGGTAAATACCCTACAGAAAAATAAGGAAACTGCAAAATATTGATGTATAACAGTATAAAGTATAAGAGTGCGGCCTAGCCCATGGCAGCTTGGGGGGCTAGGTTATATTAGGTTATAGTTATGTTAGATATGCTTTAGTTAGGTTGGGTCAAGTTAGGTTATATTAGGTAGGAGTTTGTTTTGATTAGGTTAGGTAATCGGAGCCCTTTCATGAATCTCAGTAATAATGATGATAATAATGATAATAATAATAATAATAATGATAATAATAATAATAGTAATAATAATAATAATAATAATAATAATAATAATCATAATCATAATAATAATACAATCTAATTAGACCTAACGCCACATAACAGGAGCATTCCTCCACTTGACTCCCGTTTAGCCATTTCCATGGACAATGGTAGGAGAAGTTGAAGAGTACGCTTTGTCCGAGCAAAAAGTGTCAAGCTCTGATGTGTTGTTGAAATAAGAGAAGCCAAGTATGTAAATCTAGTAAGGTATCACGGTGGGGCCAAGGAGAGAGGGATGGGGTATTACTCTGGGTGTGTCATTCAGTGCAATGCTTGTCCCCAGGTGTGCAGTGTAGGGGAGCGTGAGCACCTGCCAGGCCGCTCACAGTGATAGAGCCCTCAAGAAGACTAAGAAGCTGTGTTGCCGAGGACCACGTCTGGCTCCAGCAGCTCAGATGAGGAGGCGTCACGGTTCAGGGAGGCGTGTGACCTCACCCTGTGGAGGACGGCCGCGCAGGGAGCCGCCAAGAATGAAATCTGCAGAGCGGAGGCATCTGATGAGAAGCCCCAGCCAAGGCGACCAGAGGCAGGCCTTCATGCTGCTGGAGAAGATGCGCACAACCCTTGCCGGGGCGCAGGGCAAGGCAGGTAAGAAGCAGTATTCTTAAGCACTCTGACCTCTCCTTTGGCCTCTTTTTACTAGGGATGTGCCGATGTATTGGTATCGGTGGTATCGGCACATTTTATGAGTATCGGTATCGGCACATTATATGAATGTTGGTATCGGCTGATTTTCTGCTGATACCGATACCTGAAGTAGTTTTGTACGTCGCATGTCACTCGTTGCAAATATAATTTTGTTCAATAGAAATTTGATTTTCTAAATTACTGAAAAAATATTAGAAAAGTCTAATTATCTAGTATCATGATACTACATAGTTTGGAATTTTCCGTGATTTAATTTTCATCACTTTAAACGATATGATTCATATTACTTTCAATACAAGCACAGTACCCTCTCGAGTTTAGCGCTATCCGAGTTTCGCGATCCTCTAGTTTAGCGCTTAGTCCTAAATTCTTACCATCACGTGTTTCGCGCATTACCGCCACGAGTTTCGCGTTGCTCTAAAATATACGGGTCACGTCTACCTACCGTCGGCGTCATGTGTGCTGCCTTAAAAGGCGGTGTCCAACCATTGGGGTCATGGGCAACCGCGGTTGCCTGTATGCCCAACCGGTAGCAAGTTGTTGGTTGTCCTTATGAATGGAAAACGGTTGTGAGTACGAGCGTGGGTACCTCACGGCTGCATGTAAACAAACAGACGACGGCAGTGGCTGAGGAGCAGTGGAAGATGGCCCACCAAGAGACTCGTAAATTGGACTGGCAGAGCTGCTTTGCCTACTACTTGATTAACAAGATGAGAGAACACCCCGTGCTGGGGAACCACAGTCAAGAAAAATTTTTCACCAGTTAATGAAAATTGTAGATCTCCCGGCATTGTTTCCTCTTCTTCTTCTTCTTCCTCTTTTGACCTGTAATGCATGGCAGCGATGGTGAAAAGTAATAGTGAAAAATAGCAAAAGGGCATAGATCAGCAAAATCAGCGAGAGAAAAGGACAGAAAAACACCTAAGCTCAGGGTGAAGTGTATAAGTGCGCACTGTTAGGTAACTTAGGGCCGCTTCCACAGTCACTTGTTTGTTTTGACCGTTACCAATGGCGGCGATCGCCGCTCACCGTTGCCAGATTGTTGTACTCAAGCATAGTATTTATTGTTTTCTGACGCCTAACTATTGCCAGGAAACATCTAACTCTTTTAACAATAACTATAAATGAGTTTCGTTATTGGAGCCCAGAAGACAGTTTAGGGGTAAGATGTCGGGAAATATAATCGGCTGAGTACGACAATCTGGTAATGTTGTGACGTCTTAGTATTTCACGTGAAACTGGCCGACAGGGTAGTGGCGGCTGCACAGGCGAGAGATGTTGAAAGTGTTTGGTTAGTGCGGGGCTGGGCTAACCCTGCAGCCACCACTACCCATTGACCAGTTTCACGTGGAAATACCATAGCGGCGATTGCCACCATTAGCAAACAAAATGACTGTGAAAGCGGCCCCAAGTGCATGTTGTGGAGAAGGAGGACCTAGGAAGCGATACAAAGCATTACAGGTCAAAAGAAGAAGAACGTCCACTACACTGGCCGGTGTTGTGAGAAATATCTCCCCAATGAAATTAGTAATTCTGTGTCCACCACACATGTGGGAATACACAGCATTAAAAGTATTAATTTGCCTGGTTTTGTTCTAGTATGTCTGCTTGTGATCTTTGTGAGCGGTGAGGGAAATATGGAAACAGTAAGCAAGTTGAGCCTCTCTGGGAGCTATTTTGCGGTGGCGGCAGCAGTTTACATTCAATAGGCATTGAAAAGTCAATCATGATATGAGTGATTTAATAATTTTTAACATAAAGAGTTAGCAGATTATTTCATAACACAGAAAACTACCAGAAAAATATAGGTTTGTCCAACTGTCCCACGGGTGACCGCGAGCGATCACCCTTACTTTAGCAGACAACACCACGTGGATCACAAGCGTGTATTCAGAATTTCAGAACTGCCAGCCAATTGTGAGACAGCCGCCTTCAACTGCGGCTTAAAACAACCTGTTCTCACTTCCCATTTTCTGCCTATTACCAAGGTACGTATTTTGAGATAACAAGGGAGTAAAGTCGAAAAAATTGTGATAACAAGGGAGTAAATTAAAAAAAAAAAAAAAAAAAAGCGCTCTTACATGGATTTCAATACCTCGAGTTTCGCGATCCTCGAGTTTAGCGCCATACCTTCGGAATGAAGCAAGCGCGAAACTCTAGAGGGTACTGTGTATAATACTTAGTATACAGTGTAGCCTTTGGCACCGCGGACGCGTACAATACAGGTTTAGTAGCTTCGGCGCGGGATTGGCGGAGCCCCTCCACTCACCTCACTTGCCTCAATTGGCTGCCTCAGTCGGTCAGACGGTCGCTCCGCAGCGGAGCACGCTGCCAGGGTCTGGGGATCTCTTCACAGTCTTCTGCCTAAATGTGGCAATTAATAAAGCTAACCTAGTTGAGTCAAGTAGACCTCATGAGGCGCCTCCTCTCTCACCCCTTGTTGAAACTCATGGGTGTGTGTGTTAACACTTCCCTTCTGTGGTGGAGCAACGAGTAGTGGGTCTTTTTCTTAACGTTTGATGTTGCCTTTAGCGGCTGGAGTTGTTGTATAAAAATTTAATCAGTGCACAGGTATCGCTATCGGTCAAATATTGGGGTATCAGTATTGGTCAAAATTTTGGTGTCAGTACATCCCTAGAGTCCAACCAAATTGTCAGGTCCGTTTGGACAGGCTCCCAGGTCCATTCTCCCCTCCGCTCTGCCACAGTCCCAACACCTGTCCTTCCTCTCCTATGTTACCTTTGCCTTACATGTGAGAGCAAGAGACAGGTGTTGGCCTGTGTAACAGAACAGAAAGGAAAACCCGCGAACTCATAAATAGGTTCCATTGGTATTCAGCCCGCACGGGATTCAGCCCACGAATTCAGCCCACACGGAATTCAGCCCACACGGGATTCAGCCCACGAATTCAGCCCACACGGGATTCAGCCCACGCAGGATTCTGCCCACGGAATTCAGCCCACACGGAATTCAGCCCACACAGGATTCAGCCCACGGAATTCAGCCCACACAGGATTCAGCCCACCCATGGAATTCAGCCCACACAGGATTCAGCCCACGGAATTCAGCCCACGCAGGTTCAGTCCACAGGATTCAGCCCACACGGGATTCAGCCACTGAATTCAGCCCACAGGATTCAGCCCACACAGGATTCAGGCCACTGGATTCAGCCCACACAGGATTCAGCCCACACGGGACTTAACTCACGGGCCCACACTGTTGAGTTGAATAGGGGTTTAATTGACATGGAACCCTTAGAAATATGACCATTTCTACTGAACGGATTTTTAGAAAAGAAAAGTAAATAGCTTAAGCAATATTATTCTTTGACTATTCATTATTTTTACAGTAGTTAGTGCTCTATTCTTGAACCCAGCTTGCACCACGAGGAGGTTGAGCACTATATAGCCTTTATATATATATATATATATATATATATATATATATATATATATATATATATATATATATATATATATATATATATATATATATATACGTGATGAGAGAGAGGGTGTGTTCACATTCGCAATTCCGAGGGCTGAATCCCGTGTGGGCTGAATCCTGTGGGCTGCATCCCGCGTGGGCTGAATCCCGTGTGGGCTGAATCCTGTGGGCTGAATCCCGCGTGGGCTGAATCCCGCGTGGGCTGAATCCCGCGTGGGCTGAATCCCATGTGGGCTGAATTCCGTGTGGGCTGAATTCCGTGGGCTGAATTCCGTGTGGGCGGAATCCCGTGTGGGCTGAATCCCGTGTGGGCTGAATCCCGCGTGGGCTGAATTCCTTGGGCTGAATCCCGTGTGGACTGAACCCCGCGTGGGCTGAATTCCGTGGGCTGAATCCCGCGTGGGCTGAATTCCATGGGCTGAATCCCGTGTGGGCTGAATTCCACGTCCACCGCCCAAATGGACTCCACAATTTGGTTGGATTTTTTTTTTTTTTTTTTTTTTTATAGCTAAGGAGACAGCTCAAGGGCGCAAAGAAAATAAAAGAAAAAAGGCCTGCTACTCACTGCTCCCGAACAGAGGTTAAAGAAGTGTCCAAAATCAGAGGTTAATTTCGGGAGGAGAGGTGTCCTGATACCCTCCTCTTGAAAGAGTTCAAGTCGTAGGCAGGAGGAAATACAGATGAAGGAAGATTGTTCCAGAGTTTACCAGCGTGAGGGATGAAAGAGTGAATGCTGGTTAACTCTTACATAAGGGTTTGGACAGTATAGGGATTGTTTGACAAAGTTCCTCATCAACGACTGTTGTAAATTACAGGCTCACGGAGTAGAGGTAAAGTTTTGAACTGGGTCAAGGCGTGGCTTAGCAATAGGAAGCAAAGAGTGCAAATCAATGGTAAAAGATCTGACTGGGGATGTGTTACAGTGGGGTCCCACAAGGTTCGGTATTAGGTCCACTTTTGTTTATTATTTATATCAATGACTTAGACACAGGAATTAGTAGTGATGTTAGTAAATTTGCAGATGATACCAAGATCGGTAGAGTAATTGAGTCGGATCAGGACGCTAGTATTCTCCAAGGTGAACTCAACAGATTATATGACTGGGCGGATAAATGGCAGATGGAGTTCAATGTAGGGAAGTGCAGTATTCTGAGTGTTGGTAGGAACAACCCCTCACATAACTATTGCTTAAATGACACTCTCATAAGTAGGTCTGGGTGCGAGAGGGATTTAGGGGTCTTAGTGAACTCTGATCTCCGTCCAAGGGCACAATGCATTCAAGCTAGAAATCGAGCTAATAGGGTACTGGGATTTATTTCAAGGAGCGTAAGCAACAGAAGCCCCGAAGTCTTCCTCAAACTATATTTAGCATTAGTTAGACCTCATCTTGACTATGCGGTTCAGTTCTGGTCACCCTACTATAGAATGGATATCAAAATGTTAGAATCGGTGCAGAGGAGGATGACTAAGATGATTCAGGGGTTGAGAAACTTGCCATACGAGGAAAGACTCAAACAGTTAAACTTGCATTCTCTAGAAAGGCGAAGGGTGCGTGGAGACATGATCGAGGTTTATAAATGGATGAAGGGCTTTAATAAGGAGACATTCATAAGGTTTTGTTGGTAAGAAGAACCAGGTAGGACACGAAGTAACGGGTTTAAACTGGATAAATTCAGATTCAACAGGGACATAGGCAAAAATTGGTTTACTAACAGGGTGGTGGATGAGTGGAATAGGCTTAGCAGTCATGTGGTGAGTGCCAATACAATTGTCACATTCAAAAATAGACTAGATAAATTCATGGACAGCGATATTAGGTGGGGTTAGATACACGGGAGCTTAGGGTCAAAGGAGCTGCCTCGTACAGGCCTACCAGCCTCTTGCAGACTCCTGCGTTCTTATGTTCTTATGTTCTTATGAGCATGAGTAGAAAGTAGAGTGCAGCGGGGCCGCGGGAGGGGGGGAGGCATGCAGTTAGCAAGTTCAGAAGAGCAGTCAGCGTGGAAATATCGATAGAAGATAGAAAGAGAGGCAACATTGCGGCGGAATTTAAGAGGTAGAAGACTATCAGTATGAGGAGGAGGCTGATGAGACGAAGAGCCTTAGCCTCCACTCTGTCCAGAAGAGCTGTGTGAGGTGGAGTGGAGTGAGATGCATACTCCATACGAGGGCGGACAAGGCCCTGTATATGGACAGCAACCGTGCAGGGAGAAGAACTGGCGGAGACGGTACAGAACGCCCAGCCTCGAGGAAGCTGATTTAGTAAGAGATGAGATATGAAGTTTCAGTTAAAATTTTGAGTTAAGGATATACATAGTCTGTTTAGTGTTGAGGAATGTGATAGCTGTGTGGTGTCAAAGAATATGGGATAGTTGTTTTGAAGATTGTGTCGAGTGGATAGGTGGAGAAACTGTGTTTCTTATGCGTTGAAGGACACCATGTTCTTATTGCCCAATCGTAAATAATAGTAAGGTCTGAGTCTAAGCGTTCTTCAGCCTCAAGCCTTGAGTCGTTAAGTTCCTGAAGGGTGGGTCTTCTATTAAAAAGAAGTTGAATAATGCAGAGTGGAATCATCGGCGTAGGAATGGATAGGAGAGTTCGTTTTGGAAAGAAGATCATCAATGAACAACAGAAAAAGAGTGGGAGATAGGACAGAACCCTGTGGGACACCACTGTTAATAGATTTAGGGGAAGAACAGTGACCGTCTACCACGGCAGAAATAGAACTGTCAGAAAGAAAACTGGAGATAAAGGTACAGAGAAGGATAGAAACCGTAGGAGGTAGTTTAAGCAAAGATTTGTGCCAGACCCTATCAAAAGCTTTTGATATGTCAGCGCAATAGCAAAAGTTTCACCGAAACGGCTAAGAGGATGACCAAGAGTCAGTTAAGAAGGCTGGAGATCACCAGTAGAACGCCCTTGGAACCCATACTGACGATCAGATAGAAGGTCAGAAGTGGAAAGGTGCTTTTGAATCTTCCGGTTAAGGATTGATTCAAAGCTTTAGATAGACCAGAAAGTAAAGCAATAGGACGGTAGTTTGAGGGATTGGAGCGGTCACCCTTCTTGGGTACAGGCTGTATGAAGGCATACTTCCAGCAGGAAGGAAAGGTAGATGTTGACAGGCAGAGGCGAAAAAGTTTTACTAGGCAGGGTGTCAGCACGGAAGCACAGTTTTTAAGGACAATAGGAGGCACTCCATCAGGTCCATAAGCCTTCTGAGGATTGAGGCCAGAGAGGGCATAGAAAACATCATTATGAAGAACTTAATAACAGGAATAAAGGAGTCAGAAGGGGGATGAATAGGAGGAATATACCCAGAATCGTCCAGAGTGGAGTTTTTAGAGAAAGTTTGAGAGAAGAGTTCAGCCTTAGAGATAGATGAAACGGCGGTGTTGCCGTCAGGACTAAGGAGAGGACGGAAAGATGAAGAAGTGAAGTTGGAGGAGATGTTTTGGCTAGATGCCAGAAGTCACGGGAAGAGTTAGAGAAAGCAAAGGTTTTGACATTTTCTATTAATAGAAAGAATTTTTGGTTAGTCGGAGAATAGATTTGGCACGATTTTGGGAAGAAATGTAAAGTTCATAATTAGCATTAGTTTGAAGGCTCTGGTACCTTTGTGAGCTACCTCTCTATCATTGACAGCACGAGAACAAGCATGATTAAACCAAGGCTTTTTAGCGTGAGGTAGAGAAAGAACGAGGAATGTATGCACTCCATTCCAGATACAATCACCTCTGTGATGCGCTGAGCACACACAGAGGGGTCTCTATCCTGGAAGCAATAATCATTCCACGGGAAATCGGAAAAGTACATCCTCAGGTCGTCCCACCTAGCTGAAGCAAATGCCAGAAGCATCGCCTCTTTGGTGGGTCCAGAGGGTGTGCAGGAGCGATAGGACAGGATGCAGAAATAAGATTGTGATCGGAGGAGCCCAATGGAGAGAACAGTTTGACAGAATAAGCAGAGGGGTTTGAGGTAAGGAAGAGGTCTAGAATGTTGGGCCGATCTCCAAGACGGTCGAGAATACGTGTAGGGTGCTGGACCAACTGCTCTAGGTCGTTGAGGATAGCAAAGTTGTAGGCTTGTTCACCAGGATGGTCAGTGAAAGAGGATGAAAGCCAAAGCTGGTGGTGAACATTGAAATCTCTGGGATGGAGATTTCAGCGAAGGAAGTGGGTCAGATGTGCTCCACTTTAGAATTCAAATAGTCAAAGAATTTTACATAGTTGGTAGAGTTAGGTGAGAGATAAACAGCACAGATGTATTTAGTAATAGAGTGACAATGAAGTCTTAGCCAGATGGTGGAAAATTCAGAAGAGTCAAGGTCGTGGGCACGAGAGCAAGTGATGTCGTTGCGCACGTAGGCGCAACATCCAGCTTTGGATTGAAATTTAGGATAGAGATAGTAGGAGGGAACAGAGTAGAGATTGCTGTCAGTAGCCTCAGAAACCTGTGTCTGTACTTCTCTCTTTTATAGGAACAGCGATTAGTGGGCTTTTTATACACTTTCTTTTTGTTGTCCTTGATCTCCTTCCTTTATTGTTAAAACAAACAAAAAAATTACATTGTCAACTCTCTCTCTCTCTCTCTCTCTCTCTCTCTCTCTCTCTCTCTCTCTCTCTCTCTCTCTCTCTCTCTCTCTCTCTCTCTCTCTCTCTCTCTCTCTCTCTTTCCCTTCTATTTTTCTCTCTCTCCTTACTTCCTTCTCTCCCTCCCTTCTTTTCCCTCCCTCTCTCCTTCTCTCTCTCCCTCCCCACCTCTCTCCCTCCCTCCCTCCCTCTCCTCCTGCCTGTACCATTCACACAGCCAACAGCCAGGCCAGTCCACTCCCCAGCAGTCTCTTTGTGAGCAACTCCCCTCACACTGCCCTCCTCTCCTCAGGGTGTGTGGGGCTGAGGCACAGGATGGCCATGGCCCCGGCATACAGGGCAGGCCATCGTCCAGGCAGGGCAGAGGCCAGCACAGCGAGGGTGGCCACGGCTGCCCCATCCACACTCTCCCTTTCTGGCCAAGCAGCTCACCTCAAGACTGGACGGGTGAGGGCTGTGTAGTAGTAGTAGTAGTAGTAGTAGTAATATTAAATTGATTTCTTTTGGCCACTCATCAACTTGTATATAGGAGAAGAGATTGGTAGGCTTTTTTTCATTATTGTTTTCTTTCTTTGGCCCCTAGCTGTTTCCTTATTGTAAAAAAAAAGTAGTAGTAGCAGATGGGATGGCTGAGAGAGAGAGGGAGAGGAAGGGAAGTAGATTTGGACAAGCTATGGGATGGAAGTGATAACATTGCTGGAGTGATGTCGCTCTACAGTAAGATTTAGAATGTCATGATGCCTTACCTTCAATACAACCCTCTGTACTTCACCACTAGAGTTCAGTCCAGCACAAGCCGCCCGTGTTCCATCACTAAGGCTGTGTGTGTGTGTGTGTGTGTGTGTGTGTGTGTGTGTGTGTAGGAGAGGCATGCTAACTTGAGGGACTTCCTAGACCACAACGAAATCATAACTTTAGTGGTGAGGTGCACAGAGTTTTGGTGGCTTGGCTTGTTGTTCTGGAGGCAGTGGGTTGTGACATGCTGTAGAGTTGTTATTTAAAACCCAACCCCTTCCTCTGTCATCCCCTTTCCTGCTCCTGCTGCCCCCCACACTCCCTACCCAACCTCCACTCTTCGATACTACTTTCTACTACTATAGTCAATCCAGGAGGAACTGGCAGATGGGGGGTGAGAGGTGTGGGTCAGCCCCGCCCCGCACCCTGCCACACACTCTCAACACTTCTCGCTTCCTCTCATATGCCAGTTATTTACTACCTTTAAATGAATTTAATTGAATAATTGGATAATCCAATAAGGTCATATAGCGTTGATTGTTTCGTTTTTAAGATAATAACAAATATTTTGTATAAATACCACGACGCTTGACAGGGTTGTATTCCAACGTTGTCATTCTACACATCCAGAGCCCAGGTCACTTCTCTCAAGGTCATGGAAGGGTCAGCTGGTGGGCCCATGGGTGGCCCGCTCCCGCCTCTCCCCTCCCTCCCTCTCCCTGCCTCTCCACGTCCTTGGCTGCACAGCCGCGAGAAAGAACTCATTTACAATGTAAACAAGTACTTTTTAGACGAAAAAACAACAGAGGATTTATCATACCACTCACAAGAGTAACTGCAAGAACAGCAAGAGCCACTAATGTTAGTGAAAGAACTGTTGAAAGAGTCTGCGCCAAACTGGATCATGAGTGCACGACAAACAGCCTGTATTCTCGTCCCCGAAGAAGAGAGAGAGAGAGAGAGAGAGAGAGAGAGAGAGAGAGAGAGAGAGAAGAGAAGAGAAGAGAAGAGAAGAGAAGAGAAGAGGAGAGGAGAGGAGAGAAGAGAGAGAGAAGAGAGAGAGAAGAAGAGAAGAGAAGAGAAGAGGAGAGGAGAGGAGAGAGAGAGAGAGAGAGAGAGAGAGAGAGAGAGAGAGAGAGAGAGAGAGAGAGGAGGAGGAGGTGAGGAGGAATGAAGGAGGTACGCAGGGTCCACTTAACACCTTGACTCTAATCCCTAATAAATTGGAGACAAGAGATGTGGCAGCGTGGTACGGGAGGAGAGATCCCTGCAGAAACCCCCAATCCACCAGTTCCTCGGGGATTCACCATACTACTACTACTACTACTACTACTACTACTACTACTGCCCAAGCCTGCTCTCTCACACCCCTGCTCCAGTTCTCTCT
>NW_026110295.1:1762045-1841145 GCF_024679095.1 Eriocheir sinensis | reverse complement strand
TCCCAGACAAATACGTCCCCGTGACGCTTAAGCTGGTCCATAACACACCCATTGCGGGTCACCCAGGAAGAGACAAGACGCTATCTGTCACCAGACGAAAATTCTACTGGCCCACATTACGGGTTGATGTAGAAAAACATGTCGCACATTGCGTCGTTTGTGGTAAGCACAAGGGGTCCGTCAAAGGGCCAGCACCTATGTTGCAATACCCAGTACCAGAGGCGCCATGGGATGTTGTTAATATAGACTTATTACAGCTCCCCCAGAGCCAACATGGCTCGCGCTACTTATTGGTGTGCGTCGACCAGTTCTCTAGGTTTCTAGTTCTAGCGCCTCTCAAGGACAAGACAGCCACACGCGTGGCCCATGCCCTCGTGACTCACGTGTTGTGTCCACATTCGTCTCCTCGAATTCTCTTGAGTGACAATGGCACCGAGTTTAGAAACTCAGTATTGAGCGAAATATGCGCTCAGTTTAACATCACGCAATCCTTCATCACCGCTTACCACCCGGCTGCTAATGGGTTGGCGGAGAGGGCTAATAGTAAAATCTTACAGGTCCTCAGGCCTATCGTGAACGATCTCCACGATAACTGGGAGGATTGGCTATCGCATATAGCCGCTTCCATAAATACGTCGGTAAACGACTCTACGGGGAAGTCTCCCTACTACATCTTATATGGGGTGGAGAAACGTCTTCCGTACGACTTCCTTACAACCCCACAACAACCTCTCTACAACATTGATAGGTACGCACAACAGCAGATGCATATGTTTTCCAAGATACACTCAGAAGTTAGGTGTACGTTAAAAGCTACGAAGGTTGAAATGATGTCAAAACAACACAAACAGGCCGTCCCGGTGAATTTGAAAGAGGGTGACACAGTCATGATTAAGCAAGCGGAAAGGAGTTCGAAACTGGGGGCTAAATTTGTGGGTCCTTACCGAGTTGTTCGGAATGTCAGGGGAAATCGGTTCGAGGTTCTCGAGTCGAATAGTGGGGTCAGTCTAGAAGTTCACAGTGATCGTCTGAAAGTAATTCCCTCACCTTTGGCCCTTGATATTGGTACTTCCCCCTCAGAGTCAAATGTTCAACAAGATAATCCCAACACCCATAGCTATAACTTGAGACCACGGGTTTAAATACTTCATTCCCACCACTTTCAGATCATGATGTTGCGTTTTCTGACCATCTTGTTGTCCCTCGGCTCCCTGTTTGCAACAACACCCATCCACCTGAAGCCTGGTGCCCTCACGGCACACATAGGAGAGGTCTTCCTCATAGAAGATGTGCTCCTCGTAAAATATCCATATACTTCCTTGACCAACACCACGGACACAATCAGGATAGTCTCAAAAAAACTACTCGGCATGGCAGACGCCATACGGGCTACCAAGACTAGGGAATCAAAGGCACCTTCTAGTACCAACTCTCTGACTCTTTTTCAACTACTGGAGGATAGGATTCTGTTCTTACGGGGAAAAGTTGATGAGGTAAACATGGATTATAGTTTTCACTCAGTTCACTCTCGGGTAAAGAGGGGGTTGCTCAACATCGTTGGGTCCGCCTCAAAGTTCCTTTTCGGTACGGCTACCGACGAGGACGTTCGCGATTTGCGGGACCACTACGCTCATGTACTTTCCTTTGCTGCTCGAAATCGCAGGGTGATCAACGCCAATTGTAGAAAACTTGCGCAATTGCATACTAACATTGAGGAACTGCTAGAGCAGACAAATAAGATGGTAGAGGTTATCAACATAGTTGTCAAACAGATCGACCAGGTGAATCAGTTTCTCCTCCTAGATCAGGCCTTGCATGTATTGGAAAACGTCATTAGCTCCGTCGCAACGGCAAATCAGCAGGTTATTAGAAACGTGGTTGACGCAGCGCACGGTAGAGTCACACCTGCCTTGTTCCCTCTACACGATTTGAGAACGACTGTCCAGATCGGGTATCAAAATTATAGCCTAACACCCTTATTCACCCCGGACACGAGTCAATATTTTTACCCCTTGATTGAGTCCAGCCTCACCCCTGATGCCATATTCATTCATGTTCCATTTCAGACGGCGGACGTGTTTGAGGCACACGAAATTGTCCCGTTCCCTTTTTCAGCAAGGGACAGTGTGTTAGCCCTGGACACGTCCCCGTCTCTTGTTCTAATCGCGAAGGATTTCGCTCTGTATTCAACGGGTAGCTACTCACTCTTGCAGTATTGCAAGGAGACGGTCCTCGGGCGATTCTATTGCTCTGCGTCTCTCTTTGCCTTCCTACCAGTTCGGCGCTTGCCGAGGCAGTCACCGACTGCCCAAATGACGGGTAAACGGCTGGAGTAACAGACAAGTCAGGGAGACAACGGCCCTTCATACGACATACAATTTGGTGAATCGTTTGGCGGGTAAACGTGGAGGGGGGTAACGCGCCAGTACCCGATGGCACGTTTTGCATTGTGAGCGCTGGACGAGGCAAGCGGGTAATCAGTGGGGGTAGCTCGCTCGCACTTAATAATGGTTTGCTTTGCCTCGTGAGATCTGGACGAGGCAAGCGGGTAATCAGCGGAGATAGGTCGCTCTCCCTTAATAATGGTTCGCTTTGCCTCTTGAGCGCTGGCCGAGGCAGTAACTGACGGATAAACGGCGGGAGTAACGGACTCACGCCTCGCGAGGGCTGGTCGAGGCCAGCGGGTAATCGGCGGGGGTAGGTCGCTCGCCCTTAATGGTTCACTTTGCCTCTTGAGCGCTGGCCGAGGCAGTCACTGACGGTTAAACAGCGGGAGTAACGGACTCAGGCCTCGCGAGCGCTTGCCGATGCCAGCGGGTAATCGGCGGGGGTAGGTCGCTCGCCCTTAATGGTTCGCTTTGCCTCCTGAGCGCTGGCCGAGGCAGTCACTGACGGGTAAACGGCGTGAGAAACGGATTTAGGCCTCGCGAGCACTCGCTGAGGCCAGCGGGCAATCGGCGGGGGTAGGACGCTCGCCCCTTAATGGTTCGCTTTGCCTCCTGAGCGCTGGCCGAGGCAGTCACCGACTGTTCAAGTGACGGGTAAACGGCTGGAGTAACGGACAAGTCAAGGAGACACTGGCTCTTCATACGACATACAATTTGGTGTGTGGCGGGTAAACTTTGCGTCATGAGAGCTGGACTAGGCCTTCAGTCATGAATTGTGTGGCGTTTAAACGGGGGGGTGGGGGAACGCGCCAGCACCTGATGGCTCGTTTTGCCTCGTGAGCGCTGAACGAGGCAAGCTGGTAATCAACTTGGGTAGCTCGCTCGCACTTAATAATGGTTCGATTTGCCTCGTGAATGCTGGCCGAGGCAAGCGGGTAATCGGCTGAGGTAGGTCGCTCTCCCTTAATAATGGTTCCCTTTGCTTCTTGAGCGCTGGCCGAGGCAGTAACTGACGGGTAAAATGTGGGAGTAACGGACTCAGGCCTCGCGAGCGCTGGCCGAGACCAGTAGGTAATCGGCGGGGGTAGGTCGCTCGCCCTTAATGGTTCGCTTTGCCTCCTGAGCGCTTGGCGAGGCAGTCACCGACTGCTTGAGTGACGGTTAAACGGCTGGAGTAACGGACAAATCAAGGAGACACTGGCCCTTCATACGACATACAATTTGGTGTGCGGCGGGGAAACTTTGCGTCTTGAGCGCTGGACGAGGCCCTCAGTCATGAATCGTCTGGCGGGGGTTACGCGCCAGCACCTGATGGCTCGTTTTGCCTTGTGAGCGCTGAACGATGGAAGCGGGTAATTAGCGGGGGTAGCTCGCTCGCACTTAATAATGGCTCGCTTTGCCTCCTGAGCGCTGGCCGAGGCAGTCACCGACTGCTCGAGAAACGGGTAAACGGCTGGAGTAACGGACAAGTCAAGGAGACACTGGCCCTTCATACGACCTACTATTTGGTGTGTGTCTTCAGCGCTGAACGAGGCCCTGTCATGAATCGTGTGGCTGGGGGACGGGTAATCGGCGGAGGTAGGTCGCTCTCCCTTAATAATGATGGTTCCCTTTGCCTCTTGAGCGCTGGCCGAGGTAGGGACTGACGGGTAAACAGCGGAAGTATCGGACTCAGGCCTCGCGAGCGCTGGCCGAGGCGGGAACTGACGGGTAAACAGCGGAAGTATCGGACTCAGGCCTCGCGAGCGCTGGTCGAGACCAGTAGGTAATTGGCGGGGATAGGTCGCTCGCCCTTAATGGTTCGCTTTGCCTCCTGAGCGCTCGCCGAGGCAGTCACCGACTGCTTGAGTGACGGGTAAACGGCTGGAGAAACGGACAAGTCATGGAGACACTGGCCCTTCATACGACATACAATTTGGTGTGTGGCGGGTAAACTTTGCGTCTTGAGCGATGGACGAGGCCCTCAGTCATGAATCGTGTGGCGCGTAAACGGGGGGGGAGGTTACGCGCCAGCACCTGATGGCTCGTTTTGCCTTGTGAGCGCTGGACGATGGAAGCGGGTAATTAGCGGGGGCAGCTCGCTCGCACTTAATAATGGTTCGTTTTGCCTCGTGAGTGCTGGACAAGGTAAGCGGGTAATCGGCGGATGTAGGTTGATCTCTCTTAATAATGTTTCGCTTCGCCTCTTGAGCGCTTGCCGAGACAGTAACTGACGGGTAAACGGCGGGAGTAACGGACTCAGGCCTCGAGAGCGCTGGCCGAGGCCAGCGGGTAATCGGCGGGGGTAGGACGCTCGCCCTTAATTGTTCGCTTTGTCTCCTGAGCGCTGGCCGAGGCAGTCACCGACTGCTCAACAGACGGGTAAACGGCTGGAGTAACGGACAAGTGAAGGAGACACTGGCCCTTCATACGAAATATATTTCGGTGTGTGGCGGGTAAACTTTGCGTTTTGAGCACTGGACGAGGCCCTCAGTCATGAATCGTGTGGCGGGTAAACGGTGGTGGGGGGGGGGGGTAACGCACCAGCACCCGATGGCACCTAAGTGGTTCGCTTTGCCTCTTGAGCGCTGGCCGAGGCAGTAACTGACGGGTAAACGGCGGGAGTAACGGACTCAGGCCTCGCGAGCGCTGGTCAAGGCCAGCGGGTAATCGGCTGGGGTAGGTCGCTCGCCCTTAATGGTTTGCTTTACCTCTTGTGCGCTGGCCGAGGCAGTCACTGACGGGTAAACGGCGGGAGTAACGGAATCAGGCCTCGCGAGCGCTGGCCGATGCCAGCGGGTAATCGGCGGGGGTAGGTCGCTCGCCCTTAATGGTTCCCTTTGCCTCTTGAGCGCTTGCCGAGGCAGTCACTGACGGGTAAACGGCGTGAGTAACGGATTCAGGCCTCGCGAGCGCTGGGTAATCGGCGGGGGTAGGTCGCTCGCCCTTAATGCTTCCTTTTGCGTCTTGAGCGCTGGACGAGGCCGTCAGTCATGAATCGTATGGCGGGTAATCGGGGGATGGGGGGGTGGGGGTGGGGTTGCTCGCCAGCACCTGATGGCTCGTTTTGCCTCGTGAGTGCTGGACGAGGCAAGCGAGTAATCAGCGGGGGTGGCTGGCTCGCACTTAATGGTTCGTTTTGCCTCGTGAGTGCTGGAAGAGGCAAGCGGGTAATCGGCGGAGGTAGGTCGCTCTCCCTTAATAATGGTTCGGTTTGCCTTTTGAGCGCTGGCTGAGGCAGTAACTGACGGGTAAACGGTGAGAGTAACGGACAAGTCAAGGAGGCAGTCACCGACTGCTTGAGTGACGGGTAAACGACTGGAGTAACGGACAAGTCAAGGAGACATTGGCCCTTCATACGACATATAATTTGGTGTGTGGCGGGTAAACTTTGCGTCTTGAGCGCTGGACGAGGCCCTCAGTCATGAATCGTGTGGCGGGTAAATGGGGGGGGGGTACGCTGCAGCACCTGATGGCTCGTTTTGCCTTGCGAGCGCTGGACGAGGCAAGCGGGTAATCGGCGGGGGAAGGTCGCTCGCCCTTAATGGTTCGCTGTGTCTCTTTAGCGCTGGCCGATGCAGTCACTGACGGGTAAACGGCGTGAGTAATGGATTTAGGCCTCGCGAGCGCTGGCCGAGGCCAGCGGGAAATCGGCGGGAGTAGGACGCTCGCCCTTAATGGTTCGCTTTGCCTCCTGAGTGCTGGCCGAGGCAGTCACCGACTGCTCAACAGACGGGTAAACGGCTGGAGTAACGGACAAGTGAAGGAGAATATGGCCCTTCATACGTCATATAATTTGGTGTGTGGCGGGTAAACTTTGCGCTTTGAGCACTGGACGAGGCCCTCAGTCATGAATCGTGTGGCGGGTAAACGGTGGGGGGGGGGTAACGCGCCAGCACCCGATAGCACCTTAATGGTTCGCTTTGCCTCTTGAGCGCTGGCCGAGGCAGTAACTGATGGGTAAACGGCGGGAGTAACGGTCTCAGGCCTCGCGAGCGCTGGTCAAGGCCACCGGGTAATCGGTTGGGGTAGATCGCTCGCCCTTAATGGTTTGCTTTATCTCTTGTGCGCTGGCCGAGGCAGTCACTGACGAGTAAACGGCGGGAGTAACGGACTCAGGCCTCGCGAGCGCTGGCCGATGCCAGCGGGTAATCGGCGGGGGTAGGTCGCTCGCCCTTAATGGTTCCCTTTGCCTCTTGAGCGCTTGCCGAGGCAGTCACTGACGGGTAAACTGCGTGAGTAACGGATTCAGGCCTCGCGAGCGCTGGGTAATCGGCGGGGGTAGGTCGCTCGCTCTTAATGGTTCCTTTTGCGTCTTGAGCGCTGGACGAGGCCCTCAGTCATGAATCGTATGGCGGGTAATTGGGGGTTGAGGGGGTGGGGTGGGGGGTTGCTCGCCAGCACCTGATGGCTCGTTTTGCCTCGTGAGTGCTGGACGAAGCAAGCGAGTAATCAGCGGGGGTAGCTGGCTCGCACTTAATGGTTCGTTTTGCCTCGTGAGTGCTGGAAGAGGCAAGCGGGTAATCGGCGGAGGTAGGTCGCTCTCCCTAGTAATGGTTCGCTTTGCCTTTTGAGCGCTGGCTGAGGCAGTAACTGACGGGTAAACGGTGAGAGTAACGGTCTCAGGCCTGGCAAGCGCTGGCCGAGGCCAACGGGTAATCGGCGGGGGTAGGTCGCTCGCCCTTAATGGTTCGCTTTGCCTCTTGAGCGCTGGCCGAGGCTGTAACTGACGGGTAAACGGCGGGAGTAACGGACTCAGGCCTCGCGAGCGCTGGCCGATGCCAGCGGGTAATCGGCGGGGGTAGGTCGCTCGCCCTTAATGGTTCCCTTTGCCTCTTGAGCGCTGGCCGAGGCAGTCACTGACGGGTAAACGGCGTGAGTAACGGATTCAGACCTCGCGAGCGCTGGGTAATCGGCGGGGGTAGGTCGCTCGCCCTTAATGGTTCGCTTTGCCTCTTGAGCGCTGGCCGAGGCAGTAACTGACGGGTAAACGGCGGGAGTAACGGACTCAGGCCTCGCGAGCGCTGGTCGAGGCCAGCGGGTAATCGGCGGGGGTAGGTCGCTCGCCCTTAATGGTTTGCTTTACCTCTTGTGCGCTGGCCGAGGCAGTCACTGACGGTTAAACGGCGTGAGTAACGGACTCAGGCCTCGCGAGCGCTGGTCGAGGCCAGCGGGTAATCGGCGGGGGTAGGTCCCTCGCCCTTAATGGTTCGCTTTGCCTCTTGAGCGCTGGCCGAGGCAGTCACTGACGGGTAAACGGCGGGAGTAACGGACTCAGGCCTCGCGAGCGGCTAGTTTTTCCTCGTGAGCGCTGGACGAGGCAAGCGGGTAATCAGCGGAGGTAGCTCGCTCGCACTTAATAATGGTTCGTCTTGCCTCGTGAGTGCTGGACAAGGGAAGCGGGTAATCGGCGGAGGTAGGTCGCTCTCCCTTAATAATGATGGTTCCCTTTGCCTCTTGAGCGCTGGCCGAGGCAGGAGCTGATGGGTAAACAGCGGAAGTATCGGACTCAGGCCTCGCGAGCGCTGGCCGAGGCAGGAACTGACGGGTAAACAGCGGAAGTTTCGGACTCAGGCCTCACGAGCGCTGCCAGAGACCAATAGGTAATTGGCGGGGATAGGTCGCTCGCCCTTAATGGTCGCTTTGCCTCCTGAGCGCTGGCCGAGGCCTTTGCGTCTTGAGCGCTGGACGAGGCCCTCAGTCATGAATCGTATGGCGGGTAATCGGGGGGTGGGGGTGGGGGAGGGGGGGGGGGTTGCGCACCAGCACCTGATGGCTCGTTTTGCCTCTTTAGTGCTGGACGAGGCAGGCGAGTAATCAGCGGGGATAGCTCGCTCGCACTTAATGGCTCGTTTTGCCTCGTGAGTGCTGGAAGAGGCAAGCGGGTAATCGGCGGAGGTAGGTCGCTCTCCCTTAATAATGGTTCGCTTTGCCTTTTGAGCTCTGGCCGAGGCAGTAACTGACTGGTAAACGGCGGGAGTAACGGACTCAGGCCTCGCAAGCGCTGGCCGAGGCCAACGGGTAATAGGCGGGGGTAGGTCGCTCGCCCTTAATGGTTCGCTTTGCCTCTTGAGCGCTGGCCGAGGCAGTAACTGACGGGTAAACGGCGGGAGTAACGGACTGAGGCCTCGCGAGCGCTGGTCGAGGCCAGCGGGTAATCGGCGGGGGTAGGTGGCTCGCCCTTAATGGTTTGCTTTACCTCTTGTGCGCTGGCCGAGGCAGTCACTGACGGCTAAACGACGGGAGTAACGGACTCAGGCCTCGCGAGCGCTGGCCGATGCCAGCGGGAAATCGGCGGGGGTAGGTCGCTCGCCCCAATGGTTCCCTTTGCCTCTTGAGCTCTGGCCGAGGCAGTCACTGACGGGTAAACGGCGTTAGTAACGGATTCAGGCCTCGCTAGCGCTGGCCGAGGCCAGCGGGTAATCGGAGGGGCGTAGGTCGCTCGCCCTTAATGGCTCGTTTTGCCTCATGAGCGCTGGCCGAGGCAGTCACCGATTGCTCGAGAAACGGGTAAACAGCTGGAGTAACGGACAAGTCAAGGAGACACTGGCCCTTCATACGACATACAATTTGGTGTGTGTCTTCAGTGCTGGACGAGGCCCTCAGTCATGAATCGTGTGGCTGGGGGGGGGGGTTCCGCGCCAGCACCTGATGGCTCGTTCTGCCTCGTGAGCGCTGAACAAGGCAAGCGGGTAATCAGCGGGGGTAGTTCGCTCGCACTTAATAATGGGTCGTTTTGTTGTAGTGACCCAACACACACTCCATTTTCTTTCTCGTTTCATCCACCTTAATTTCTTCAGTCTGCCTTGTAACTCACCTAGTCCTCTTCTCTTCTTTCACTCTCACAACACACTGACATATCGTTCTTCACATTTATCACATTGTGGTCACTACATCATAACACCTTTACGTTATCATCAATAATATTATAGTAAAGCCGCTTACATGCACAGCTTCTCCAAACCATCAACATTGTAAAGATTTTTGCATATGAACTTTTGTAAACAATTTTCACAATCTGGAAAAACATTTATGTACCTACAAATAAACTTCTTCGTCAATGGAGTCACCACCGGTTAATGGTAGTTTTTATCAACCAACAAAGGCTTGCCCTAGCGGACTTACAACGGCGAAGCTAACAGCCTCGTTCGGCGGCCGAAAGCACACAAGCAGCAGTGCTTGGCTAAGGGGGGCATATAATCGATTTTTTTTTTAATTTTTTTTTTTCAAATTTTCTGCCAGCTATGGTCAAGATCTTGAAAAAATAGCGATTGTTTATGCCAGGAAAAATCCCTTTAACGGTTAAATCGCTCTTTAAAGGGCCCGCAGTTTGACAGCCATCTGATGGGACCTTTAAATTTTACGTTTTGGCTCAGAAACTCCTTTTTCCCCATTTTTTTGGCGATTTTTTTGAGTTTTAAGACTTGGTTTAGTCTCCCATTACAAGCCAGCGTTTTCTCTAGTGAAGGGAGGAGTAGAAGAGGAGGAGGAGGCCACCCGTAGCTAACCAAAACACAGCTCGGAGTATAAGCGACCGGCCGACCGTCAGCCGTGCTTTTGTGTTCAGCAGTGTTTTCCACCATGCCTAAGCGGTCTAAGTTATACTCCAAGCGTTCTGCTTCTCTGCAAGCTGCTAGAGAAGCTAAGAAAGCAAGAACGGGTGAAGAAACTGATGACAACACAGCGAGTTCTTCATCTGGTAAGTACCGCTTGTAAGGGAGACTTATGCTCGTGTCTGTGTGTGTGTGTGTGTGTGTGTGTGTGTGTGTGTCAGTCATCATATACATACCTACCTACCTAGTAACAGGTGCTAACCTGCATAATATATATTCAGCTTCCTTTACAATAATATTAGTGTGTGTGTGTGTGTGTGTGTGTGTGTGTGTGTGTGTGTGTGTGTGTGTGTGTGTGTGTCACCAAGTCTGCTGTAGCCTCTGTCAGTCATCATATACCTACCTACCTACCTACCTACCTACCTAATAACAGGTGCTAACTTGCATTATATATATTCAGCTTCCCTTGCAATAACATTAGTGTGTGTGTGTGTGTGTGTGTGTTTCACCAAGTCTGCTGCAGCCTCTATCAGTCATCATAAACATACCTACCTACCTACCTAATAACAGGTGCTAACTTGCATTATATATGTTCAGCTTCCCTTGCAATAATGTTAGTGTGTGTGTGTGTGTGTGTGTTTCACCAAGTCTGCTGCAGCCTCTATCAGTCATCATAAACATACCTACCTACCTACCTAATAACAGGTGCTAACTTGCATTATATATATATTCAGCTTCCCTTGCAATAATATTAGTGTGTGTATGTGTGTGTGTGTGTGTGTGTGTGTGTGTGTGTGTGTGTGATGTTAGCAGGTACCTAGGTGCTTACCTGCAGCTATTACTGTGTGTATAATATTTACTAGCTATGCCCAGAAAAAGACTCAGGTTCACAGCAAAAACTACCAGAAAAAACTTTAGTTAATCATTGTGAGTGGGGTGATATAGTTTATTTATTTATTCTTTTTTTTTTTTGTACCCTCTAGCTGATACCACCCCTGCCGTAGCAGTCCCTGAACCAGTCCTGTCACCCAGGGTGAAGCGCATGAAGGCATTGCAGGAAGCATGTCCTTCAACACCAGCGGTCAGCAGGGAGAACATCATCCTCGACAAGAGTGTGCTCCTGCAGATGTTCGAGGCAAGCTCTGGTATTTGTTCGGTCTGTATGGCCAAATTGGAACTGGACATAGAGACCAAGTCTGCGGATGCTTGGCTTCGAGTGAAGTGCAAGGCCTGTGTGAGCGAGCTGTACTCTTCTGCACCGAAGACTGCGACCGATGGCAAGTTCACAGAAAATAATGTACGTCTGGTCGCAGGTGCCCTTCTTACTGGTGCAGGATATGAAGGGTACAGAAAAACCGCCGCAAACCTACATACCACACCCCTGTCATGCATTGCATTCTACGATGTACAGAAATATGTCGGGGAAAAGATAATGAGCCTCGAAGAAAGGTACCGCCCCATCATCAAAGAAGTTTTCAAGGCTTATGCCAAAAGAGGTATCCTGCCTGATGACAATGGGATATTGGATGTTTGCGGGTCATTCGATGGCTCTTGGATGACCCGTGGACACAGTTCCCATATTGGCCTTGGGTGTTTCATTGACATAGAGACTGGCTATGTTCTAGATTGTGAAATACTCTCCAATTTTTGTATGCAATGCTCACACTTGAGCACAAAATTGAAGGAAAAAACCATCACCAGAGAAGAGCATGACCAACGTTTGCGAAGCCATCAGCCCAATTGCCAGAAAAAACTTTGATGGGAAGGCAGGAGCCATGGAGGCAGAAGCTGCGGTACGGATTTGGGGCAGGTCCGTCCAAAAAACCCAGATGAGGTACCTAAAGTTCGTCGGAGATGGTGACTCTTCAGCTTTCCGAGCCGTCACCAACCTTCAGCCTTACGACGATGCCAACGTCGTGAAGGAGGAGTGCATAAATCACATCAGCAAAAGGCTCGGGACTCGGCTCAGGAAACTGAGAGAGGAGACCAGAGAAGAAACCTCATCTTGAAGGAAGCGCACCACCATTGGAGGAAAGAACAAGCTGACCGACAAGGTCATCGACAAACTAACTTTTTATTATGGACAGGCCATCCGGCGAAACATTGGTGGTAGCATCGACGCACTGCAGAAAGACATTCATGCAAGCTACTACCATTGCACAAGCACGGACAGTAGCCCGCAACATCAATATTGTCCAGCTGGAAGGGACTCATGGTGCTTCTATCGACGAGCCCAAGCTACAGGGAGAACAGCGTCACATTCAGAGATGAAGGTGAAGTTCATCCTTCCACCCAAGGATAATGCAAAAGTTGCCCGAATCTACAACGAACTCACTGATGATGACCTGCTCTCCCGATGCTTATTGGGAAAAACCCAAAATCCTAATGAGTCCCTCCACAGCAAGATATGGTATTCCATCCAGAAAATAAAGTTATTTGGCCTGAAAACAACAACATATAATGCGCACCATACCATCCTGGTGCACAATATAGGCCATCAGAAGGCAGACTTGTCGGAAGAGCTTGGCTTTGGTCCAGTCTGTGAGATCGTTGAAACTTTCCACAAAAGCCAAGACTACACCACCACCCGACGTTCCATTGCCAAAACATCAAAACGAAGACAGCCAAGGCAAGCACCAGGCGAAGGATATGCTGCAGGAGAGTATTACAGTATGGCTAGGAATATAAGTGGAGTATGGGGAAGAGGCCCACCTCTGGTAAATAAACACCCCTATGCAAGGAAACTTATATTCTGATGATCCCCAGAGGTGAGGTAATTTGTTTACCGCCAAAGGCCAATATGTATGACTCATTCTACCATTACTATAGTAGCCAGAGCAACCATTTTCACAGAAATAGATGATCATAAGGTAAACATTGTGTGTAAAAATTTCATGCAAATCAAGGAAGTACTTCCGGAGATATGATGCATAATGTATTAGTTTTCTTTATCAGCTCATATCTCAAAAAAAAAAAAAAATAACACTGTAAACGACAAGGATTTTTTATTTTTCAACCAATACCTACAATACTTCTAAGTATTCTTTTTCAACCTTTTTTCTAAATTTTCGTGTAACGAAAATTTCCAAAATAATTTTTAAAATATTTTTTTTAATTTTTCAAAAAAAATATTTCAAAGTTTTTTTTGAAAAAAAAAATATATAAAAAATTATTTTGGAAATTTTCGTTACACGATTTGATAGAGAATACATTGAACTTCAAAACAGCATGAAGCAGAATTACAATATATTAATTTTGAAAAAGTCTAATCACTTTACATTAACATGGGGTCCAATTGGACCATATGCCCCCCTTACATGCACAGCTTCTCCAAACCATCAACATTGTAAAGATTTTTGCATATGAACTTTTGTAAACAATTTTCACAATCTGGAAAAACATTTATGTACCTACAAATAAACTTCTTCGTCAATGGAGTCACCACCGGTTAATGGTAGTTTTTATCAACCAACAAAGGCTTGCCCTAGCGGACTTACAACGGCGAAGCTAACAGCCTCGTTCGGCGGCCGAAAGCACACAAGCAGCAGTGCTTGGCTTTCACGTAGCGGTCTAGGCTACCGCTACAATTGGTGACCTCCGGACCTGAGTTACGAGGTACACCTCGTGTATTTGCTGCTGTCGCTGCTGGCCATGCTTCGTCCGTTCCGTCGCGGCCCAAGCTACCGCCCCCGGAGGATCCACCGGCCCGCAGCAGGTCGCGCTCCGCCTCCGGCCTCTCCAACGTGCTCCGAGGCACTCCCGCCGCCGGCAAGTTCGTGCCCGCGCCACCTCGCCTCGGCCCATCCGAAGACTCGCCAGCAGCCCAGCCCCCTTCCACACAGGTGTCGCCCTACTCGCCGTGGTACCTCGCCACTCCCTGCCCAGCCCAGCCAGCCATTCCAACGCCGCCCTATGCTGTCTCACCCTCGCCCCGCCCGCTTCTACGAGTGACTCCTCAGGCTTCAGCCAGTCCGACCGCCGCCTCGCACCCACGGCTGCCTCCTTTCTTCGCCAGCCCGGCACACCAGTCACTCGCCGCCCCACCAGCCTCCTGCCGCTGTGATCCCCAGTTTCCTTGCCATCGACTTCCTACCTCCGCGGCATCGCCTTCACTACTGCTGTTCCTGCAGCGGCCCTCCTGCCGCCGTGGCCTCTGGCAACCGCCAGCGCCCCCTCTTGACCTGTGGAATGTGCAGTGACGCTGAAGACAGTGCAGTGTGTGCTTGTTCAGTGACGCCCTGGCATGACAAGCCAGCACCAGTGTAGTGACGCCCGCGGCTTAACCGCCTGAGCGAGTGAACGTGTTAGTGGCGCCCCTCCCGGCAGTGCTCCCCGTCGGTAGTCAGTGCTTCCCCGACGTAGTTACCGCTTAGTGCTGTGCTCCGTTACACCTCCGGGATGCCTGACGCGACTCTCGGACTCCAGCCGCCGCGGCCCCTGGCTACACTGCCAGCGCCTCTACACGCGGTCACGGCCTCCACGTCCGACACCGACCCAGCCCTAACGTGCCCCTCCAAGGTGTCCAACGACGACGCTGCGCAGGACGTGGCCAGCCTCCATGCCCCCACCGTCACCAGCGACAGTCTGACCCACCAGCTCACGGCTCTTATCGCCAAACTACGAACAGAGGTCAGTACGCTCAGGGAGGACATCAGGAGCCAACGACGCCAGTCCTCGTCACCACACAGCCACTCCTCGCCACCGCACAGCCACTCCTCGTCACCACACCGCCACTCCTCGTCACCACACCGCCACTCCTCGTCACCACAACACCACCCCTCGTCACAACACCACGCCTCGTCACAACACCACGCCTCGTCACCCCGCCGCCACTCCACCTCCAGTAGTAGCCCCTCACACAGCCCCGGCGTCTGCTACTACCACAGGAGGTTCGGGAAGGATGCCAGGAAGTGTACGTCCCCATGCAGCCTCCATAATTCCTCGCAACAGCCCCGGCAGGCCCTGACTGCGCACAGCGTCCGCCAACACACCTCGAAGCTGTCCCACATCTTCGACCCACTCTCCCGCACCAACTTCCTCATCGACACTGGAGCCGAAGTCAGCGTCCTCCCCGCCACACCAAGCCAGAGGTCCTTACCAACCATCGCTCGCCTCTACGCAGCTAACGGCACGGGGATCCCTGTCTTCAAGAAACAGACGCTCCAGCTCAACCTCAACCTTCGCCGGTCGTTCGAGTGGACCTTCTACGTGGCAACAGTTTCGCAACCAATCCTGGGCGCCGATTTCCTGACACACTACAATCTCCTGATCGACCTCAAAAGTCGCAAGCTCCTGGATCCTTTAACATCCGTCTCCACCAGAACGAGAGCAGCAGCAGCCGAAAGCACCCACATCTCCACCATCAGCGCAGGCAACCGGTTCGCGTCTCTCTTCAAGTCCTTCCCGACGCTGACGCAGCCACACACAGCCAACAAGCCTGTGAAGCACCACGTCACGCACCACATCGAGACGACCGGACCACCAACATACGCCAAGGCTCGCCGCTTAGCTCCAAAACGCTACCAACAAGCCAAGGCCGAATTCGAGTCGCTGATGCGCCAAGGTGTTATCCGCCCCAGCTCAAGCAACTGGTCGTCTGCCCTCCACGTCGTGCCCAAGAAGAACGGTGACATACGACCATGCGGCGACTACAGAGCCCTCAACTCGCGCACCGTCATGGATCGCTATCCGGTGCCGAATATTCAGGAGTTCTCCTCACAGCTTGCTGGCTCCACTATCTACTCCGGAGCCTGGAGACCCATTGCATTCTTCTCACAGAAACTCAACAACGCCGAGAAGAAGTACAGCGCCTTCGACAGAGAACTTCTCGCCATCTACAAGGCTGTCAAGCGCTTCAGATACTTCGTCGAAGGTCGGGAATTTCACATATACACCGACCACAAGCCTCTTGTCACAACCTTCATCAACAACAAGTCCACCTACTCTCCCAGGCAGCTGCGCCACATCGACTTGATCTCTCAGTTCACGACAGACATCCGGTGACCTGAAACACGCGAATCACTGTAAAAAAGCATTCAACAAGGCCAACATTATGCTCGGGTTCATAGCGAGGAACTTCGAGTGTAAAACACCAGACGTGATGCTATCCTTGTATACTTCCATGGTCAGACCGCACCTCGAGTATGCAGTGCAGTTCTGGTACTCCGCCAGCGCAAATTCTGCAAACTCCATTGGGCGCCTGAGATTTTTAATCATCATCGTGGTGCTGAGGACGTCTCTCAGGCGGGTGATGTCTGTCTTGGTCGCGGGTCTGGAGGCAGGATCGGTTAGAGATTGCCTGGCAATGTCTAACGTGTTGTTGACAGGCTGAGGTCATGATCCTTGCTATGACATTCAGGGTCACATTTTCCCTCTCTTTTTGGCGTCTAGCTTGGCCCATTTCAATTGTTTCCTCCTTCCGTAGTTTCACTGGGGGAGAAAATTATATGTTTACCAATATTTATTATAAACAGATAAATATAGTTAAGATATGCAAACAACACACATGATAGTTTTATATACCTCTCATTACTTTGATGAGTTTTTTAGTCGCTTTGTTTTCTTGGTCATCTATTTGATAGATTTCTAAGTAGGACAAGGCGAGGCAATCTACCGTTCGCTGGCAAGCTTCGAGAAAATTACGAATGTTGTTCACTTTTAATACATTCTTTGATTCTAGGAATCCCAGAGGAGGTTCAGTTCTATCCATATTATCAAACAACTTGCAAATCGCTGGGCCGTTGAGAATGGTCAGAACCTCATAGTTGATGTTCACCATCCGCACATGCGCCCGCCTGGAGCTATCAATCAGATAACAATTCTTCTTCAAGTAATCTTCAGAGTGTAGGAGAAACGCCTTTACTCCATCATTCCGTGTAATTACCATTGTTCCTGCTGCCACTTTCACCGGCTGCATTTTCTCAACTTCATCTGGTAGAACCAGAGATTGCCGCATTACTTTGATGAAGTCCTGTGATTTTCTTTGAAGCCGGTTAACTTTTTCTACATGTATATCTAACCGTTTCACCCTCTTATCACACAGACTACATTCCCTTTCTGGGTACTTTGTGACAGTTGCACCTGTAGTTTGTTTGGTTGAAGGCTTTTTGGTGCTCATTGACTTGACATGCTGTTGTAAGTTCTTATACTTGCGGATGAGCTTTGCTTGCTCGTCTACCGTCATGTATCTATGGCACTGACTAATGTGCCGTCTAATGTTAATACTTCTTCCGCTGCATCCTGCCATTGGACACGGGTGTCTGAAATATATAAACGGCACTTAGTTTATGAGTACATTCTTATGTATGCATTAACGTTAGCACATTTACTATAAGCAGATCGATTCGTTGACAAAATTCTATACTCACTGTCGTCTGCTGCGAGGAGCTGTTCTTGCGTGTAGCCCATGCTGTACAACAAGCGCCTTGAGCCTGTCGGCTTGTTCAGTTTTGACGGACTCCCTGAACTCTTCAGGTAGTCGCAGCATCTCTCTCTCTCTCTCTCTCTTGGATCTCTAATTTCTTTATTTATTCTTTATGAAAGGTAAGTTGAATCTTGAAGTGTTCCTTAATTTATGTCAGGGTTGGAACCCTACCGTAAGTGGCAAAAGCTTCCTGCACCTTTCGCCGCTTGATACGGTTCAGTTGTCCCTTTCTCAAAATTTCCTCAGGCTCCAAGCCGTCGGTGGCTGGAGCCAATAATTACATATAGTTATTTCCTTTTGAGTAGTTTTTTGGGCGGATTCAGGTTGTTCTACATCTTAATCTAAAGAGGCTGTTGTACTGCCCTCCGCTGAGGCTGCAGTGTCCTCTGCAATGTCCTCTAAGTTCACCTCTACTAGAGCAGAAGCTTATGTAAGGGAAAGAGTCCCATGTAAGAACCCAGTTAACGAACATATTTACCAATGTCAAATTATTACCGTTGAGAGAACAGCCCGTACTTTCAGGGCTTTCTATAGCTGGTGTGGGCGGTGCAGGTTCATCAGTCCAGTGACTTCAGCCTGGCTTCGGATCCTCTTCCCTTTTTTTCTTGCGCTTGTTGAGGTCTTTTGTAAAAGCCAATAAGGCCTCTTCCTCTGACGAGTACAATGACCCATGCTGCCGTTTAAGTGACTTGCACTCCACTTCAACATCATAGCTTTTATCCGCGTCAGAGTCATCCAACAATGGCAAGCTCCCTAGAGTTGACTTGTCGCTGCTCAGACGCGACTTTTCACTACGGAAGTCCATACCTGTAAACCGGTTTCATTTACCGCCTGTGAGAAAGACAACATTAAAATTTCACATGTTAAATAATTAAATACAGCTACAAGTAGTGTAAAGACTTAGATATTGCAAGAACTAAGTTTGCCTCCAATGCCGAAGGTTCAGGATAGAAAATGATAGGTATCTCAGGAGTGGGAAGGCAAACACTTGCTAACTTAACATTAGGTTTATTAAATAACAAGTTAATAACACCGACATAACTCCTCCAACACGTACAGTAATCTAACCGTCAAGCATAATCTACACACAAACGATACTACCTAAATAGTAATCACATTACAGGCAGCTAAGAAAATAGCACGAATAATCACGGGAGAGGAATGATAGAAAAGGTTAGACTTACCTGGTGCGGAGTCGTATACACGGAAGTCAATCAGGACAACCGAGAAAACAATGTGCACACAATCACCACAAAGGTGTAGCAAACATCAATAATGAATTTCCCTAAACACGTAACAGTGATATAACCGTGTATTAATCCTCACCATAGTAGTTCAAGTATAGCAAGTACACAGCTTTTAGGCCAACACTGTGGAGAGGTTAAATAGAACAAGGTTAAATATCACCTGCTGTGGGGTCGTGACAGTAGTACAGATGTAACGTAGCACAGCTCAAGACGAGACCAGAGGCGGCAGGATAAGAGTTCCGTTCCTCTCTATACAGCGGCTTGAACAGGCAGAGAGAATCACTTCAGCCCACGAAAGTTATGTCTTCTAAATGAGGACCTCAGCCCAGAGTAGTGTGGATGTATGTTGCCGGTAGAAGACTGGAGGTCACTGCGGATATTAACCCGTGGGCGTCGGCTATGGGAAAGTCGAGAAGTGGCCGAGAAACGGCAACATTACACTGCATTTTGAGACTAAGAAATGAGCATGGAACGTATATCAGAGTACTCCTCTCATAACCATAAAGCCGTTAAAAATATTTACTCATACTCAAACTCCATTCATTTTGGGTGGTGTTTGTTACAAAATAAACAGCCGAGAGTCGCTTGTTGTCTACTTTAGAGAATTTGACAAGTGATTACTGTATGGATAGCTAATTCAGTCTGCCATGACCTTACAGCACCACGTATGACAAATAAGCCCACCTCAAGATCAATCAACCACCACAATGACCCAGTTCATGAATGGTGGGTTGCTCTATGCCGCCACCGCCTACAATTAGTTCGAATTAGTCGTTTTGAGCCGAGCCCAAAACTGGGTCCGCCGTTTCAGCGGACCGACTCGCGGGAGCCCAAAAATGGGTCCACCGACGCTGCCGGGTTAACAAGATGGAGATCAGTCAACACCACCGATTATCCTCGCGGGTTCGAAGCGTGCATCGGCAATTCACGTGAAGCATCACGCGTGGCTAAGTGGTAGTTACGGTGGCGTGATGTTCCTACGCACACGGAAACACACACACACACACACACACACACACACACACACACACACACACACACACACACACACACACACACACACACACAAAGTTATGTGAGGGTTGCCGGCGGCCCTTACACATCCCCCCAAACAAGAATCTACTGCAAGTAGATGAGAAAGACATTAGATAGGATTATGAGGGTGATCTACTAAGAAAATTAGCACCCACGTTGTCCTTACCAGCAATATGGACAACCCTGAATTTATAAGCTTGCAAGCCAAGTGACCATCTGAGAAGTCTATCATTCTTTCACCGTGAATGTGGCCAAGTACACTAAAAGTCTGTGATCTACCTCTAAAATAAATTATTTCCCTCTAAGATAATAATTAAACCTTAACACGGCTAATACAATGGCTAAACATTCCCTTTCGATGGTGAAGTACCTTCTTTCCCGATCAAGCAATTTCCTACTGGCATACAAAGAACACAAAGAAAGAACAAACAACAGCAGACCTGCTGGTCCTTACGAGGCTGTTTGTGACAAGCTACACTAACTATCTAATCAAAGGTGGAAGATGAAGAACAGCAAAGGTGAAGGCTCCTCCCCACCCCCCCCATCCCTCCAGCCAAAGCTGGCAGGAAAGGAAAAAGAACCATGCAGCATGGAAAAACTGCATGGAATTTATGTAGGAAAGAGGAAAGAACTACCATTACTGCTACCACTAACCGGGCGATAAAAGCGGACAAGGACACCATTATTCCAAAGAACTTAACGTTATTACGACAATGAGTAATATCTTAGTTGCTGGTTGGATTCAAAACACTTGTCTAATCTATTCTTGAAGGCCGTAACTGTTGTACTATCAACGACATCACAAGGTAGAGAGTTCCAAACATTAACAACTCGATTGAAGAAGAAGTGTTTAGCTTCGTGCGACGAGAATCTTTTACCACTTATCTTCAAATTGTGATTTCTTCTTGTTCTATTTGATCGATCAATTGTAAAGTAATCTTCCGCATTAATATCACTGAATCCTTTAAACATTTTAAACACTTCTATTAGATCGCCTCGCATTCTTCGTTTTGATAGGTTGAATAAATTTACTTCTTTAAGCCTTTGTTCATATGACAAATTTCTCAACCTAGGAATCATCTTTGTTACTCTTCGTTGGACCCGTTCCAACTTTTCTATGTCTTTTCTGTAGTAGGGAGACCAAAATTGTACACAGTACTCTAAACGGGGTCGAACCAACGAATTATACAGTTTTAATATTACTTTTTCCGATTTATTATTAAAGACTCGTCCGATGAAGCCAACCAATTTGTTTGCAGTTTTAACTACCTCTGAACAATGCTGACCGGGCTTTAAATCGCTTGATATAGTGATTCCAAGATCCTTTTCTTTACTTACTGCAGAAAGTTGTTGGCCATTCATTACGTACCGAACGCGATTGTTATTTTTTCCAATGTGCAACACTTTACATTTGTCAACGTTAAATTTCATTTGCCATTGATTGGCCCAACGTGCAAGTCGATCTAGATCTGATTGTAAATCTTCTTCGTCGAGTGTCGCAGTTACTTTACGAGCAATTTTTGTGTCATCAGCAAATTTTGATACTTTGCAAGTGAGTCCATCATCGATATCATTAACATAAATTAAGAAGAGCATGGGGCCAAGCACTGATCCTTGAGGTACGCCGCTTTTGACATCGAGCCAGTTAGATGTAACACCGTTTAGAACTACTCTCTGTTTCCGCTCAGAGAGCCAGTCCGCAAGCCAATTTTGAATGTTACCCGAGATACCGTGCGCCAGTAGTTTGCTGAGCAATCGTTGGTGGGGGACCTTATCAAATGCCTTTTGAAAATCCAGATATATGATATCTACTGATCTGCTTTCATCGAACACCTCAAAAATATAGTGAAAAAAATCAAGTAAGTTAGTCAAACACGAACGTTTACTACGGAAGCGGAAGGGGACCTACAGGACTGCAACAACTACCGTGGTATTACACTGCTCAGTGTGCCAGACAAAGTTCTTGCCCACTTATTGCTGATGAGAAATCGCAGCCAGCTGCTGAAGCTGCAGAAAACTGAACATTCTGGGTTCACGCCTGGCAAGTCAACAATTGACCGTAGCCTAGCGCTTCGCGTAATGGTGGAGCGCCGACGTGAGTTTCGACAGGGGATGCTTGCAGCCCATATCGATCCCAAGAAGGCGTTTGATTCAGTACATCGTGAGGCACTCTTGGATCTTCTGCGACTCCGTGGGATTCCTGCGAGGACTATTGGTCTGCTGACTGGCCTGTATTTTGGGACAGAGTGCTGTGTCCTTGCCCCATCGCTTTTCAACACCTGTATGGACTGGGTACTGGGCAGAGCTGCGGACCAGAGTCAATGCGGAGCATCCATTGGCAATACCAGGGTCACTGACCTTGTTTTTGCTGATGATGCAGTAATCCTGGTGGAGTCACTGGAGGTCTTAGTGATGGCTCTCGAGGCACTGCAAGAGGGGGCGAAGCCCTTGGGACTCCAGGTCTCCTGAGCCAAGACCAAGTACAGGTGTTTGGAGGCTTGCTGGACGAAACAGTACAGTATGTTCATGCGTGTGGCGAGGACGTTGATATATCGGAGAAGTTTCACGTATCTTGGTAGCGCAGTTCATAACAACGGTGAGTCTGGCCAGGAAGTCTTACGGCGGATTGGTTTGGCCCACGATGTTATGGAATCGCTCAATACGAGTATATGGCGTTGTCGATACCTTTGCAGAAGGACAAAGATCCGGATCTTCAAGTCCCGTGTGCGCCCTGTCTTACTCTATGGCTGTGAGCCATGGACAATAAATAGGGACTTGGAGAGGTGGATTGATGCCTTTGGTAATAAGTGTCTACGCTTGAATGACTTTTGTGTCAAACCGGCGTGGCTTGAGCAAGTCGATAGATCCTGCCGGGAGGTACACGGGTTGGGAAGGGGTCCTGCATGGAGACTCGCCCGGAGCGACCCCCGGGCTTGGCGTCGTAGGGTGGGCGAGGCGACGCGTCCCCCGGCATATGTCCCCATTGATTGATTGAATATAAAGAAATTCAAATTGAATATACCTTACCTATACTAATATACTCAATAAATAATAATGGATTAAGTCATTTAAGCAAAGAAGCATCAAAACACCTCCTTAAATATAATTGGACCTTCTTTCGGAGAGTCTTCTTTAGGGAGCCGGTGTTTTAGTGGTCTTTACCGCTTTTGTGCCTCTGGCCGGCCCCTTGTTGCGTAAAAAGTTATTACAGATTAACAATATTCTGTTTATTTTTTACATAAGATGCACAAGAACCAGTACAGTGCGCTTGTGGCAGCAGTAAATGGCCTGTCCAAGCGTCGCCGCTTCAGAGAGAGCGAATACCCGTGCAAGAAACGCCAGCTTTGCCTTGAAGAATCCTAAAGCCTCAAGGACAAGTTTAGCCAGGAGAGGGCCTATGAAGCCTACATGAGGTAAAGACTAAAGTCTAAACTCTGTTCACAGCTAAGTTAAAATCTTAAGACATAAAATTAACGTGAAAAGTGAAAATCCTGCTGCGCTAAGTAGACACCAGAATATATACCTATATTTATTTTAATGATTTTTTTTATATACAATTTTTTAGCGGATTCATCTGCACCATGTTGCCAATCCACCTGACCGGCCACCCCTCCACGAATCGCATGATGGCTATCCTGTCCCCTGAGTTCAAGGTCCCCTCCTGGAGGAAGCTCACCAGACATAGAAGGAGCTGGTGAGAAGGCAAGGATCGACCTCACCAACACCCTCCACAATGTCAGGAAGGTGGCGACAACTGCCGACAGTTGGACAGCCCACAACAGGGCCTTCCTCGGAATGACTGTACAATCGTGAGAGGGAGTGATGTCGCACCTTTCAAAATGTTTCGTTCACTGGCCTCTATCTATTTTGATGCCCTATCCTTATCCCGAGGTGACGCCGCCGAAGCTGCCGCGCCGCCATCTTGAATCTCATAACTTGCTCCACAAACCACGAACTCCTTAGTAACCTGATTTGGAAGGTTTTCTACATTTTTTTTAGAGGCTGGACGTCATTTTATTCACAAAATAAGATGCCAAAATGCTCTGCTTACTGCTGTGCAGGTGAAGGTGGCGATTGTGGTGGTGATAGTAATACCCGGATAATGATGATGATTATTAGGGGCGTTGTGACTTGGCGCCGCAACTGCAGGGTCATATGGCGCCGGATCTAGTGCATTTAAAATGTTTTAAAACTGTATTAAACCGCTGAAAAAAAAGATAAAAACATGATAGAAAAACTGTATAAAACCACACAAAAATAAAAAAATAAAATTACAAAAAAAATAAACTAATAGAACTATATAAAGCCGGTTAAAGGCAAAATACAAGATAAAAACAATAAAAGTCAATAAAACCTACAGGAGGTTGAGGACGCCAGCCTCCTGTAGGAAGCCATACACGTCATATCCCGGGGAGAGTGCCTTCTCCCCCAGCACCAGAGAGAGAGAGAAGCTCTCATCTCCGTTCCGACACCGGGGGAGGTACCGCTCTCGCAGGTCCCCCAGACTGGGGCACTCGACCAGCAAGTGCCGAACAGTCAGGGGTACCAAACAGTCGTCACAGTAGGGCTGAACTCCCCGAGACATGAGGAAGACATGTGTGTATCGAGTATGACCCACCCTAAGGCGGGCCAGGACTGTCTCTTTCTTACGACTTTTTATGTGGGAATACGCCCAGGGACGCACAACCCTGGTCGTAACTTCCCACATTTTTATCGTGGCAGCTACTACCTCCCACCTGCGCTGCCACACACCCCTGAGTGCGGACCGCACGGTGGGATGCAAATCCTTAAGTGGGAGTGCGCATTGTGAGGGAGGACGAGAAGCTGCGGCCCGCGCCACCTCATCGGCCTCCTCTTTACCACGCACAGAGACGTGGGCAGGTACCCAACAGAAGGTCACCTGATGTCCACACCTTTTTGTTTAAACTAGCCAGCTAAAAATATCTAGAACGATAGGGTGGGTACTCCTAAAATCTTCTATTGCAGACAGGGCTGCCTGAGAGTCACAGTAGACAGTAAAAGTATCAACAGGTAAAGTGAAGATGGTGCGAATTGCTAAAAGAAGGGCAGATAGTTCTGCGGTAAAAATTGAGGCAATAGCAGGCAAAGTTCCAGAACGGGAAAAGTCTGGAAAGATAGCTCGAAATCCATCGCAAGCATCGGATTTGGAACCGTCCGTGTATACTAGTACAGACGTAGCGTAACTAGCTATGTGGGACAGAAACAACTGTCGAGCAGTTGATGTCGAGATGCTTGCTTTGGTAAAGTTAAAGTACCGGCAGAAATGTGTGTTTTGGAACTCCCACGGTGCGATGGGAGGTACCTGATATACTGCTATAGGGAAGTATGGTAGTGAGAGGTCCCCAATGACATTCCGGACACGGAGACCAAAGGGACGAGGTAGAAGAGGTTTGTTTCTGTATTGTATATCTACAGTTGTGTCTGTGGCAGCAGTGTAGGCAGGGTTGTTAGGTTGGCGTTGTAGTCTGTACCAATACTTAATCAGAAGTCCATCTCTCTGAAAGTCTATGGATGGCACTCCTGCGTCAACTAAGAGACTTGATATGGGGGATGATTTAAAGGCACCAGTTGACAGTCTAACTGCCGCATGATGGACTGCGTCTAGTGTGCGGAGGCGGGCGGTTGATGCCGACGTGTATACTTCGCAGCCGTAGGACAGTATCGACCCGATGAGTGCCTGGTAAAGGCGTAGGAGTATTGTGCGGTCAGCGCCCCATGAGGTGCACGACAGGACACGAAAGAGATCGAGCGATCTCATGCACTTCGTTTTTAAGGCTTTTAGGTGTGGGAGCCATGTGAGGCGCCTGTCGAACAAAAGCCCCAAGAACTTGCTGTCTTCTACAACAGGTATACGTGAACCGCACATGGTGAGACCCGGGTCTGGATGGTGGCCTCTCAGGCGGCAGAGGTGCATGTGGATGTCCTGTCGATGGCGTTTTGCAGTCTTCGCTCTGCGGTGCGCCGAGAACCAGATTGTCAGGTCGTCGACGTAGAGGGAGGACGACACCCCCTCAGGAAGCAACGTTGTAATGCCATTTATAGCTACAGCAAAAAGGGTGACACTCAGAACGCTTCCCTGGGGAACTCCTTCCTTCTTTTCATAGGGTGGTGAGTAAGAGGTGCCGACTCTGACTTGGAAAGTCTTCTCTTCAAGAAACCCCATAATAAACTTTGGCATCCGTCCACGGAGACCAAAGGCATGGAGCTGTTTCAGTATCCCATACCTCCATGTTGTGTCGTAAGCCTTCTCGAGGTCAAAGAAGATGCACACCATGTGTTGTCTTTCTGTAAACGAGCGGCAGATAGCTGACTCAAGACGAACAAGGGCGTCTACTGTTGATCTCATCTTCCGAAACCCTGACTGATAGGGAGACAGGTGGCCATTACAATCTAGGTGGTGTACTGGGCGAAACTTAACCATCTTCTCAAGGAGTTTACATAGGCAGGATGTTAGAGCTATGGGCCAGTAGTGTAAGGGCTGTGAGCCATCCTTTCCTGGTTTGCGGATGGGAAGTACAGTGGCTTTGTGCCATCCACTTGGTATGATGCCAGTCTGCCAAATTTTGTTGTATATTTGGAGCACCAGGGTCGTCGTGGTGGTAGGACTAAGGTGTCTAATCATGGCATATGAGATATTACCTGGGCCCGGCGACGTGTCATTGCAGTGGGAGAGGGCTGATTGTAGTTCCCGCATGGAGAAGGGAGCGTTGTATATTTCGGTGTTCAATGATGTAAAGTCCAGCTGGTGTCTCTCCTGTTCTTCCAAATGCCGACGTACAGCGGGAGGTCTAGAGTCCCGCTTAGACACAACAGCGAATGCACTGGCTATGGCGTCGGCGACTTCGGCGCTCCCTGCTATTATGTTGTTGATATTAAGTGCAGGTGGTGGGCTTGGTGAAAACTTTCCTGCAATTTCGTGTTCTCTCTTCTTCACTTGTGTCATTTGTGTTTGTGAGTTTAATGAGGATACCTAACTGGCAAATGAGGATCGACGTGCTTCTTTTAGTGTCCGGCGTGCCTGTGCTCGTGCTTTCTTGTAGGCCATATGGTTGAACTCTATTATATGCCTCTTTTAGCGGTTGAAGGCCCGGAGTCGGCAAGCGACTACCTGCTTGCACTCGTCCGACCACCAAGGCACAGGCCGACGTGATACATGTTCCTCTGTTTGTGGGATTGTGAGCTCTCCAGCCCTGTGAATGTACGGCTTAAAAAAAGTTGACTGCATCTTCGGTTGTCTCGAGGTCATCAATTGATGTATCCGTGTTAGTCATGGTCCGAAAGAGCTCCCAGTCCGCTCGATCTAATTTCCAACGCGGTAGTCGAGGTGACGGTTGGAAGGTGGAATGGGAGTTGAAGATGGGGTAGTGGTCGCTGCCATGTAGATCCTTTGATATTTCCCACCTAAAATCCATGTATGCATCGGGGGAACTGAGTGAGAGGTCAATAATTGACAGTGTATCCGTTTGCATATGCATATGCCGTGTTGGATGACCGGTGTTAAGTACGCAGAGGTCTAATTCTTCAATTACAGATGCCACAGTGGCTCCTCTTGGGTTGCTGGTGGTATCTTCCCATAGTGTATGGCGACTGATGAAGTCGCCGAGTAGTAAGAACGGTGAGGGCAATTGGCGTACCAGTGTCAGGAGGTCTTGCTTATTGAGTGGTGTATTGGGTGGAAGATACAGGGAGCATATATTATTGGTACGTGTAATGTGGATTTGAGCAGCAGTAGCCTGCACTGGAGTGTTAAGTGAGAGCGGAGTGCGTGCTATGTCGTTGGAGATGAGGAGACACGTACCTCCAGAAGGAGCTTGTGTGGGATCAGCTGGAGAGTATATACAACTGTAACTACGTTGGGGAGGATGAGCGTATGCTCCTAACAGTGTCTCCTGAAGGCAGAGACACTGTAGCTGGGAATCTTTAATGAGAAGGTGGAGATCCTCCCAGCTTCCTCGCAACCCTCGGCAGTTCCACTGCAAGATCTTGAATTTTAGTTAATTTTCTTCAGGGCGCCCCCGGAGAGGGACCTCCCTGTAACAGCACCGAGATTTCGCTGGAGGGTTGACCCCAGCGCAAGCGTTTTCTTTATCGGCCCCAGGGCCGATGTGACGGGCCGGGGAACACCTAAATTTCCCCGTCCTCTTGCTCCCGCCGGCGGCTTACTCACCCTGCCCCCCGAACCTTCCGCCACTCTGGTGAAGCGGCAAGAGGGAGGGACACGGGTGGAGCCTCCAGCACAGACTGTGCGGAGGCGGTGGACACGGGCGCTGGCAGGTTCGCGCCGTGGCCTTGATTGGCAGCGGTCACCGGCTGAGGGTCAGCTGGGGCCGCTGTTGCAGGGGTAGTGGCTGCAGCCGGCACCCGGGGTTCTTCCAGCGACCCAGAGTCGGGAGCTGGAGAAGGCACTTTAGCAGGAGGGGTGTCCTGCAGGGACTAGTCGCTGCGCGTGCGCTTTTGCTGATGGGGCTCATTGCGGCCATCAGCAGGCGTCTGGTTAGATGAAGCGGACTTAGTAGGTTGACTTAGAGTTGTGGGAGGGGCAGTCTTGGCAGAGGAAGAACGGCGATGGGCATCGGTGTTGAGGGCAGCGGCATACGACATTCCGGGGTTGTCCATCTTTGTAAGGGCAAGTTGTTTAGCCTCAGCGAAGGTTACCCTTTCCTGGTTGTGTATTTTGAGCACTTCCCTCTCAAAGAGGAAGCGCTCACAAACCTTTGATGACGCAGGATGAGCTTCACCGCAGTGGTAACAACGCACAGGTCCAGGGCAGTCGTCACCGTGGTTATCCATTCCACATGACACACATATTTTTGCTAGGTCCTTTTTCAAGCGCCGACAGGTCTGGGTGACGTGACCATACGCTTGAGAATAGAAGCACCTTCTTGGGTTGGGGACATAGGGCTTCACATTCAAATTTAGCCAAGCTAGCTTAACTGTCTTGGGCGGTACTAGTCGGTTGAAGGTAATAAACAAGGTTGGTGTAGGTGTGAAAATTCCGTCTACCTTTCGTAGCACATGGCGTACTGAAGCCACATCGTAGTTTTGGGTTCTGTAACCAGTCGTTCTTCTGAGTAGCGGAGTAAGTCCCGTGAAAAGATAACACCCGAGATTGGTTCATGGTGGCGTGGAGAGAGCAGGACACTGATGCACCCGGAACAGAGGTGAGGGCGCGGAGCTTTGAGCTCTCTCCCGGTGACGAAACTTCAACTCACAAGGTACCGTCCCCTTGTGGCGTGAACTTGGGCTCACGGCCACAAGCCTTGACCAGACAACGGTGCAATTCAAAAATATCCAGGTCGTTTATCGGGCAACCATCCACAGACTTGACTGTAATGTACTTTTCATATGAAGCAGGTTCATACATATCAGGCAACACTTCTGTTTGGGAAATTGGGGAGTTCTCAGGTCTACGTGAACTATTCCGTGGACCTTTGTGTCGCACGGACTTGTCTTGGTCAGCCCCTCTAGGAGGTAGGGACTTTACAGAGGCACCACCAGGAGCCGTGAAAGGCTCCAAGGTGGCGATGAGGGAGGACCGTGTGGGTGTTTCCGAAGACGGGCTGACGTCAGGGAGAGAGGCAGGCCGGGGCAAAGACAATTTACCCATACAAAACAAAAAGAGTTTCATTTCCCACCCCCACCCACCACGGAGCCCAACAAGGAGAGGCTGGATGTTGGAGCCAGACCGCACCCAACAGCCCCAGGGGTAATGGGGAAGTATACGAAGCCACTGCCAGGCGTTTAAAGGCGGTCGCGGGACCGTTGCGATCGCCCACCCGGCAGTGACCGCTTGACCCTAGCCATCGCATGGCCCTAGCCAGCTCACGACCAGCCGATTGATTCAATGGGGCCACACTGAACCGCAACCCTCCCACCAAAGGAGCGTGTTGCCCACCGAGGGGAACTACACTCTGCCTCGCGGTGGACTCAACTCCCAGATGAGAGGGCACGGGGAGTATACGGGACGCCACGCACGGCAAACACGTGGGGAGACAATGGCCCTGCCCAGTAGGCCTCCTCTACCGGTGATGAAGGGGGAGCACTTGGTCCACGAGGCCGGCGGACATCGAGTAATATCAAGGTAGGCAAGCCACCACAAAAGGTGGTGCCGCCGACCTGGCTTCAAGCCCCGTCACCAAGACAAGGTGACTCCCCTTCGACGGGGGTAGTACCCGGAGGTGATGGTTGTAATGCTGGTGGTGGTGGTGATGAAGGTGGTGGTGGTAGTGATGATGATGACAGTGGTGATGTGGTGGTGCTAGTGATGACAGTGGTGGTGTTGGTGATGTGGTGGCGGTGGTGATACTGGTGCTAGTGGTGGTGGTGAAGGCGGCGGTGGTGCTTGGTGCTCAGTGATACTTACTGATAACTAAATGCAGGGAAAAAATAATTCCTAATTCATTAGTGGTTAGGTTTCACAAGCAAGGTGACAATGCCATGATGTGGGCCTTGTTTCCCCAGCCAGGTTAAATCTTGCTTTAATCATAAATAAAGATATATTCGCTGTAACACTGCGGAGCAAATTTTACTCTGCTTGTCAACAGTCGCATTCAATTATTATTTTTATTATTTTCCTCACTGCTCCAGCGATTTAGCGCCAAACACCGTCACAGACCACTTTTCCCAAAATGCATAAAAATACACATAAGTAAATTGAATAGAGGTAACACCCTTCCCCAGTGTCCAGAGTCCAGTGTCCAGTGTCCAGAGTCCAGTGAGCAACTGATTTGAGTGACGGGCTGATGGAGGTCAGGGTTGCCAAGTCTCATGAATGGGCGATTACCAACTCCACGAATATTCATAGCCAAACTGAGTGTTGTATTACCAAATTTCCTGTGTGTGTGATTTATTATTTTTTTAAAGAAAGGTCCGCCATGTTATTAGTGATAAAAAAAAAAATATTAAAATAAAGAAAAATAGAAAATCTACTACTTACCAAGTGCAGCTTGCAGGTTGTAGTGCATTGCTGGAAGGTAGTCAATCAAATAGAGCATCCAAGGAGTCGGAGATATCGTCACATGCAGTGCCATCCACCTTGCGTATATGGTAATACATGTAAGGGTAAATCCCAAAAATACAATGCTTCAAACAATTAAAAATTAATGCATTTCAGGACTTGCACAGGGCAGTGTCAGCCGTGTAGTCCAGGACGTGACAGCTGTGTTGAGTGACATAGCTCGACATGAGATAAAAAATGACCTCCACGATACATGCATTGATGGAATCGGCAACAGCTTTTGCAAGAGTTCGGAGTTTCCCTCGGGTTATTGGTGCCATTGATTGTAAGATTCAAAATTACTAGGGACTGACGAATGAGCACATATGATATTGGTCTCAGTAAAAGTACAGGAATAGATTTACAATCTGCCTATCGCTAAATAATATTTATTTGCATAATGTTTATCAACAGGTACTCATATTTCCATTAAGGCACCCCATGAAAATGAGGCTGCCTACGTGAACAGGAAGAGGTACCACTCTTTCAACATCCAAGTTGTGTGTGATGCTGCTGGTATGATCATCAGCTATTGTGTCATTTCCAGGTAAGTGTTCCTTATTGATGATATCATTTATTGTTAGGCATGTTAATAGTTAAATCACAAACATCCCTTACCTGCTACAGCATTTCTAAAGTTTGATTTTTAGCAAGAATAATTGCAGATGAGCTATTTAGGCAATGGAACTTGAGCATTTGAAGATGCTAAGACTCCACCAGTGTTGGGCACACCAAACATGCTACAGCTTTTCTCTTGAGTCTGGTATTTTTTTCCAGTATTAACATGTCCATGTTTTGGAATCCTTTTTTTTATTCTCCCCTTTTTAGCAGGGTCAAATCACGACTCCTTCATCTGGCACCATTGCGACCTATATGAACGCTTTCGCAGGGGTGACTTTGGGGACTACCTGCTCCTTGGTGCGTATCTGGAGGGATGTTGATGTTCTTGACAAATGTTGCATTACATATGTTACATAAATACCTTTTCAGTAATTACTTAGTGTGTTACAGTAGCTTTCTTAAGTAGTTATTTCACATCCTGAAAATGATATCACATGACTGTAATCTTTACAGGCGACAGCGGCTATGCATTAGAGCCATTTTTGATGACTCCAGTCCGCAACCCCACAACAGAACCGGAGGAGCGCTACAATAGGGCCCATACACGGACACGTGTCGTTGTGGAGCAAACCTTTGGAATACTAAAGAGCCGGTTCAGGTGACAAACTTCTTTTCCTTATTCCCAATACCTATGCATTCACATATGCTGGCCATCCATTAGAACCCAGTGAGAATTAGATTACTAACATGTTACAGCAATAAAGTGATTGGAAAGGCAAATTTAAAAAATAAATATTTGGTGTGAAAGTGAGCAGACGTGGGTTTGAATCCCCACGTTACCAACTTGGATTTTTCAGTCACCGCCAAGTGGCCTAAGACTACCCGTATGCCATAGGCGAAGATGTAAAAAAAAAAAGACAAGACGGGAGTGCTTGGAAGATTTGTATTTCAATTGTCTTTGACTCAGTAATTTTGACAACTAACACTATTTACAGGTGCCTTCACAAATCTGGGGGTGCCTTGCAGTATGCTCCCATGAAGTGCCTCAACATCATCACCTCATGTTTACTGCTGCACAACCGCTGTGTCCAGCGGGGTATTCCACTTCCCAGCGGGTACAAATTTATATTTCGGTAAGGTGGAGAGTTAGCTTTCAGACATTCTTTCATATGCTTCCTGTTGGATAAACTTTGTTGAGAACATAGCAACTTTATTTAGTGATAACTTTCAATCATTCAGATTTCTGGCTGCAGCAGTGCAATTGCCATTAATACAGTAGATGTAAAAATGCAACAGTGTATCAGCAGACACATTCAGCAGAGCAAGAGTAATATAGTACTTTGTGAGTACTTTTAAGATCTTATTTCCTCCTTAGCTTGAAGAGGATGAGGAAGAGCAGGATGCTCCTACTGCTGTTCTTGGAGCAGCTGCTGGCCGAGGAGCTGGAAGAGCAGTACGTGAAGCAATATTTGCTAATTTTTTTGGGTGAAATGGTGAGGTGTGTATTTTATCGGTCACTCTTGAGTAAGAGCTCAGTAAGTTTGTCACACATGAGTCCCCTTTTCTGGAATCCATACTGTTTACTTGTTATTAAATTATGCTCTTCTAGAAATCTCGTGTAACGGGCTTGTCGGGGGGCGTTTAAAGGGTGTTGATTAAGACTTCAGCTTCCTTAAGGCGAATTATATTCGTAGCCTTTATGTACAAGAAGCGACGGAGCGAGAGCGACTGTCGTTGTGTGTCAGTCGGACTCTCGTGAAGGAGTCGCGAGTTACAGGTTGGAAAATAATTGTTACAATTGGTCACGTATGTCAAGGTGACCTCCACGCACCATCGGAGTGCGAAGTGTACAAAACTGAGACGGTAAACACTGACGGACGACATTCCTATAAGGTGGCGTGATCTATCTGTCGTGGGGTTTTTCCATTGACAATTGTATGCCTAATTCGTGGTGATATTAAATAATAATAATACATTGATATCCTACTATAACACTGCTCGGTCACCTACCAGTGATCGCGACCTCGCGATATATAAAAATCGAAATAGCAGTCTAGGTACCATGAACATACATAGAGGGAGTTTGTCAAGCAGACTGCCTATGATACAATTATATTAAAACACTGGCTATGTAAGAACAGATGTGGAATTATAATATAAATAGGGAGAGGGAAACCACAACGTGTGTGACATGAAACATAAGAAACCTCTCAAAAGATAAATATAAGGACACATGTATAAGAAACTATCAACTGGCATAGTTACAGACAATGAAACGTTGATCTAGCTCCTAAAAAAAATACAGTAGTGAAACACAGTACAATGTTAAGTATAGGAGCAGCCAGGTTTCTGTCCCCTGACTTGTCTGAGAAAAGGAAAACTACCTTGCCAGTGGCCTCCCGGCATCCAGTCGCCGTGTCTGCACAACCAAATAATCGTGCAGGACAGAGTTTCTCCTAATAAGGTAGCACATGACGACGAGACTGACGAACATCAAAAACATTGGTACAAAAATTCCAGGGTACAGGTAGGGGAGATGCAAATAATCAGGCAGCGTTTCCTCCAGGGTTTCCGCAAACTCTGTTTTGTTCGCGAAAGACAATGAATTAAGGGAATTAGTCACATACGAGATGCTGGAGAAATGAATGTCATCGAGAGACCGTAGAGGAAACACTCGATGGGAAATATTGGCCGTGAAAACCAGACGAATCCGGGACGGGTACGTTGTTATGTTAGTGGAGCGGATATAGCATGCTTCCGCTATGGCATAGTGACCAGTAACCCGTTGATAAGTGGTACCCTCCGGGCAGATGACCGATACATAGAAGGACTGAGGGAAATAAAAATAATGCAGACCCTGAAAGTTCTTATGGAAAACAGGCGTTGGTGTTAGCTGCTTGTAAGGGCACAGGGAAAGAGCGTCAGACGCGTTCACGCGGGTGAGGGCGATCTCGCATACCCCTCCCCGAACTGGAAGGAAGGCAAAGAGCTACGCAGAGCAATAGAATCGCCCGAAGACCGTCTCCTTGCAATACTGCAAGAGTGAGTAGCTACCCGTTGAATACAGAGCGAAATCCTTCGCAATTAGAACAAGAGACGGGGACGTGTCCAGGGCCAACACACTGTCCTTTGCCGAAAAAGGGAACGGGACAATTTCGTGTGCCTCAAACACGTCCGCCGTCTGAAACGGAACATGAATGATTATGGCATCAGGGGTGAGGCTGGACTCAATCAAGGGGTAAAAATATTGACTCATGTCCGGGGTGAATAAAGGCGTCAGGCTATAATTTTGATACCCGATCTGGACAGTCGTTCTCAAATCGTGTAGAGGGAACAAGGCAGGTGTGACTCTACCGTGTGCTGCATCAACCATGTTGCTAAGAACCTGCTGATTAGCCGTTGCGACGGAGGTAATGACGTTTTCCAATACATGCAAGGCCTGATCTAGGAGGAGAAACTGATTCACCTGGTCGATCTGTTTGACAACTATGTTGATAACCTCTACCATCTTATTTGTCTGCTCTAGCAGTACCGCAATGTTAGTATGCAATTGCGCAAGTTTTCTACAATTGGCATTGATCACCCTGCGATTTCGAGCAGCAAAGGAAAGTACATGAGCGTAGTGGTCCCGCAAATCGCGAACGTCCTCGTTGGTAGCCGTACCGAAAAGGAACTTTGAGGCGGACCCCACGATGTTGAGCAACCCCCTCTTTACCCGAGAGTGAACTGAGTGAAAACTATAATCCATGTTTACCTCATCAACTTTTCCCCGTAAGAACAGAATCCTATCCTCCAGTAGTTGAAAAAGAGTCAGAGAGTTGGTACTAGAAGGAGCCTTTGATTCCCTAGTCTTGGTAGCCCGGATAGCGTCTGCCATGCCGAGTAGTTTTTCTGAGACTATCCTGATTGTGTCCGTGGTGTTGGTCAAGGAAGTATATGGATATTTTACGAGGAGCACATCTTCTATGAGGAAGACCTCTCCTATGTGTGCCGTGAGGGCACCAGGCTTCAGGTGGATGGGTGTTGTTGCAAGCAGGGAGCCGAGGGACAACAAGATGATCAGAAAACGCAACATCATGATCTGAAAGTGGTGGGAATGAAGTATTTAAACCCGTGGTCTCAAGTTATAGCTATGGGTGTTGGGATTATCCTGTTGAACATTTGACTCTGAGGGGGAAGTACCAATATCAAGATCCAAAGGTGAGGGAATTACTTTCAGACGATCACTGTGAACTTCTAGACTGACTCCACTATTCGACTCGAGAACCTCGAACCGATTTCCCCTGACATTCCGAACAACTCGGTAAGGACCCACAAATTTAGCCCCCAGTTTCGAACTCCTTTCCGCTTGCTTAATCATGACTGAGTCACCCTCTTTGAAATTCACCGGGACGGCCTGTTTGTGTTGTTTTGACATCATTTCAACCTTCGTAGCTTTTAACGTACACCTAACTTCTGAGTGTATCTTGGAAAATATATGCATCTGCTGTTGTGCGTACCTATCAATGTTGTAGAGAGGTTGCTGTGGGGTTGTTAGGAAGTCGTACGGAAGACGTTTCTCCACCCCATACAAGATGTAGTAGGGAGACTTCCCCGTAGAGTCGTTTACCGACGTATTTATGGAAGCGGCTATATGCGATAGCCAATCCTCCCAATTATCGTGGAGATCGCTCACGATAGGCCTGAGGACCTGTAAGATTTTCCTATTAGCCCTCTCCGCCAACCCATTAGCAGCTGGGTGGTAAGCTGTGATGAAGGATTGCGTGATGTTAAACTGAGCGCATATTTCGCTCAATACTGAGTTCCTAAACTCGGTGCCATTGTCACTCAGAAGAATTCGAGGAGACGAATGTGGACACAACACGTGAGTCACGAGGGCATGGGCCACGCGTGTGGCTGTCTTGTCCTTGAGAGGCGCTAGAACTAGAAACCTAGAGAACTGGTCGACGCACACCAATAAGTAGGGCGAGCCATGTTGGCTCTGGGGAGCTGTAAGTCTATATTAACAACATCCCATGGCGCCTCTGGTACTGGGTATTGCAACATAGGTGCTGGCCCTTTGACGGACCCCTTGTGCTTACCACAAACGACGCAATGTGCGACATGTTTTTCTACATCAACCCGTAATGTGGGCCAGTAGAATTCTCGTCTGGTGACAGATAGCGTCTTGTCTCTTCCTGGGTGACCCGCAATGGGTGTGTTATGGACCAGCTTAAGCGTCACGGGGACGTATATGTCTGGGATGACCAGTTGGTCTATAGGTACCGGTTTGGTTGGCCATGACCTACAAAGGAGGTTGTCCTCTGATAGGAAGAATTGTGAAAAGGGAACTGGCAATTCAGGAAGGTTTGATTCGTCTCCCGACTCGAGGGCATAAATTAACCTCTTCCACACAGGGTGGTCACGCTGAGCAGTGTGTAGCTCAGGTGAAGTGAAGTTGTGGATGACCTCTGGGGTGGTAATCGCGCCTATCGGAACATTCCGAGATAAGGCATCTGCGACCACATTTGTTTTCCCGGTGATGTATTTTATCTCCGGATTGTATGCTTGGATCGTTAAGAACCATCTTGCCAGACGACCGTGTAGGTTTTTTCCCTTGAAAAGATCAGTTATGGCCGCGTGGTCCGTAAACACCACAATTTTGTACCCCATCACAATGTCACGAAAATGCTTCAGAGCCCACACAATGGCAAGAGCCTCTAGGTGGGTAACAGAATAGTTATTTTCCGGAGCTGTAAGTACTCGACTGGCGAACGCTATCACATGCTTTTTGCCTGACATATCTGTTTGCATCAGCGCGGCTCCTACTCCACTAGCCGAAGCGTCGGTACAAAGCTGAAAGGGGTCCTTGAAATCCGGAAAGACAAGGACCGGAGCCCGTGTAAGCGCTTTCTTTAAATCCTCAAAACTCGTTTGTTGAGCTGGGAGCCACTGAAATGGTACGTCTTTCTTTAAAAGATGGGTTAGGGGACTCGCGCGAGCTGCGAAGTCCTTAATGAAAGGCCTGTAATAACCTGCGACACCCAAGAAAGACCGTACCTTGTCCGCAGACGTTGGCTGAGGGAACTCGGCAATAGCCTTTATTTTGTCGTCCACTGTATGGATGCCGAATTCGTCCACGACATGCCCCAAGAACTTGATCCGAGGCTTTAAAAATTCACATTTGGTGATTTTGAGCTTTAATCCGACCTCTTGAAGTCTGTGTAGGACAGCTTTTAGTGTTTCCATGTGTGCATGCACGTCCTTACTTGCTATGATGATGTCGTCTAAATACACATAGACAGAGTTGCCCAGCAAGTCACCAAAAATACTGTTCATTGTCCTTTGGAAAGTCAAGGGCTCCTTTGAGCCCGAACGGCATCCTCGTCCACTCATAGTGGCCATGAGGCGTGCTGAAAGCCGTTATTTCACGTGACTCGGGGGCCATGGGCAGTTGCCAGTAGCCACTGACCAGATCAAGACTCGTAAAGACTTTATTTCCTCTACCGAGACACATCAGAAGATCTCTAAGAACGGGAAGCGGAAAATGATCATCCACGGTCGCGGTGTTCACACGCCGGAAATCAATCACAGGACGATAAGAACCGTCTTTCTTTGGAACCAGGAACAAGGGCGAATTCCACGGGGAATTCGATTCTTTGATGACACCTTGTTCTAACATTTCAGAGATAAGTTGTTGCACCACCTCCCTCTGACTGTGGGGGAGCTTGTACGCATTGATATATACAGGATTTGTATTGGGTTTTAACTTAATGTAGTGTTCAGCACACTGCGTAACTCCAAGCGGCTCGCCTGGTAGAGCAAGCGCCCCCCGATAATGTTCCAGAAGCTGGACTAAGGTTGGCTTAATTTCGGAATAGTGTGCAACTTTTAGGAACGCCTCTAAATGAGCTGTGTCTTGTTCGGGAGAAGCCTGACACGCCGAGGATATGCCTGAAACTTGGGCTGAAGGGTATTCAGCTGGTTCCGGGGCGACATTTCTCCCATACACTAGACACTGGCATAATCGAACACCGTGTTTTAAGGATACAGGGGATCCAGACGTGTTTATTACCAATGCCTCTGCAAAACCTCCCTCCTTGACTGTTGCAAGAGTTACCTCCACCGTCACGCGGTGTACGTGAGGAACTCCGTCGATACACACATCACTGCCCGCCGGAGGGGCGTTAGGCAAACGGATTTTAACAAGTTTTGCAGCACGATCCGGAACTATATGAGGACCTTCTACGACTGCCGTTACTGTCCGCCACAAGTCTGCAATGGTTTCGTGTGGTTTGACCGTAAGAGGGGACACTTGGGCGGTGGCAGCCCCTGAGTCTGTGGTGGGTTGGTCATTTTCCACCTCTGAGGGTGAGATTACAGTTGACAGAGGCGATGGATTGACCATCCCCTGTATGCGTCGGCCTTGATACACGATCGCGTTGCTTACAGGGTTTATGGCGATGTGCAGGTCTTTCATGGCGTTCAATCCTAAGATCCCGTCCACAGGTAAAGCAAACCTGCTAGAGACATAAAAGAAATCTCGAAAGGGACATACTTTTTCATGTAAGCTGACTGTTAGCGGTACTCGCCCAAGGATTCCCAAAGTGGTGCCCGTCACGCCTACCACATTCAGGTCGTTCTCTTGGAGCGGCCAATTTTCCCCACTCGCTTGTCGTGTCAGTGACCTGTAAGCGGAGTCGGATATGACATTGACTGTGGCACCTGTGTCAACCGCTAAGGTGAGTGAAGTGTTGCCCACCTTGCAAGGGAGGGCAATTATGCTTGTCCGTCCCAAGGCGGCAATGACGGAGTCAAGTTGCTCCCAATTAGCATTTTCCTTAAGGGACACTTGGATGTACGCCTCGGGGCTGTCACGAAGTCATGTCTTTTTATTCTGAGAAGAGGAGTGTGGTTTACTGTCCGCTGAGGACTTGTACTTCTGTTCCTCCTTGGCCTTTTGTATTGCAGAACAACTGTCTGAATCATGAAAACAATTCCCGTGGATATGGCAAAAGGCAGCCTTCCGCTGATGGTTTGGCCTAGGGTTCCTGTGTGATGAATGATGCCCGCCCCTGTAACCTCCTGACCTCCTATCTGAGCCCCGTCTTGAATGTGTTGATTCCCTACGTTTCGCGAAACAAGAATGTTCAGAATGTCCTGATTGTTTGCAAAAACTACATGTGAGAGATGCCTTACTTTGTGCTTGCAATGCTGCTGCCGTTGCGAGGGGTTGATGGTGAGGGTGTTCCTGAACTTGGACTTCTAACTCTGAGACGAAGTCAACCAACTTCCCGCTCGGTTTGAAGGCCAAAGGGAGGGCAGAACGGCGGTTCTTCTCTGAAATATGAAATAAGTAAAAAAACAACTCGAAAGCTGTCTTTACCTGGTGCTTTTGCATACAGCCCCCTGGAAGCCAGAGCGCGTCTTCCAAGCTCTTGACACAGTCAACCGCCAGCTGATTTGCCTCAATCATGGCGTCCCAAATCGGCTTTGTTGAGGATTTTTTTTGGAGGGACTCAACCGTGTGTGCCATCTGTCTAACGATGCTTGGTTTACTCCCGCCCCCGAAGATTTTAATGAAATTCCCTTTAAAAACCTCATAGTTTACACCAATGTCCCCCGAAGCGAACGCTGAGGACTGCATCAAATTCAGTGCCCGAGAGCCTGGAAGTAACCGTGACCGATTGAAAGCGATTTTATCATGATCTTCCGTAATGGAGGAATTTACGATGGCAGATTCACACAAATCTAAAAACTGTCGCGCCGAAAAATCGGTCTCGCCTCCCGAGAATTGTCGAATACTGGCGTGAGTTGGAATGACCCGAATCGGGGGCGGGGGGAAGTGGAGTGGGGCCCCAGGAGGAGGAGGGGGAGGTGGATCGACAGGCATTGTGTTCGGCCGAGTGGGGGTTAAGTATTCAGACGATTCTGAAGGTGAAGGGGCGCTATCCCTTGGGAGGGAAGAGTACGTAGCCTCCGATCGCAAATTCACCACATTTAAATCACCGGAGTTTGCACCTTGCTCCAATTCCTCCTCACTTGAAGGACGAGCCAACTGTTTAAAGGTGTCGCCGAGTTTAGCGAGAGTGTCTTTGTTCATACTATGGTGTAAACCATTCACAAAATAGGAGCATATGTTGATAGCTGTAAATATGAACCAATAAACGGAACGTGTAGGAATGAATAGTTTGCATTGAAACCCTAAAAAGGCAAGAAAGAATGGCTAGCAAGGTGCCTGTATAGACGTAATAGAAGTTAAGGTTATAATGGAATGCCCTAATGATATGGGTATAATGAAAGAATAACTATATAAACAAAGTGGTATGTTAAGTGAGTATACCATTGAAGCTCACGTTTTCCCTCGAGCGGTGAAAAGAAAACGGAGGCAGGGCACACTGATGAAGATTAACTTTGATAAGGGAACTCACACTATACTCAATAGACTCGCTAGCAAACTATAAGAAAGAATCAATATCGTATAGGAATGAACGTTACTCTCACAATTATGACTGAAGAACAGTGTTAGGAACACAGAAATAAAAAAAAATCGTGCCCCTGCACGAACAATAATGAAAATAAGCCGAGTCGGCAGATTAGGACAAGAAGGGAATATCCACAAATACCAAGATTAGTCAGCTGATGTAGTGGAGAGGGCGAGGGCTTGTGATGCCCTGGGTGACGTGCAGTCGTTGTAGGCGCGTCAGGAAACCTCGGCCGCGGCCACAGCGGCGGTGAGAGGTGAGGGATGGGCTGACATCGGAGGACTCGCAATGGAGGTTGAAAAACTGCTGACCCAGCAAAATGAGCGGCCGCGGTGCGCGACTGGGAGCTGGTACACTGCCGCCAGACGTATGATGGCCGCGTCGTCCTTGTTATAGTAAGAGATGGGCGGCGGTGGCAGACAAGACGACTTGGGTGTGTAACCTCTTGAGAAGACGCCTTGCAAGAAACGGTAGTGGGAACAGCTTGCAGTCACCGGGAGATGTCCGCGGGTATCCTTGCTGACTGTTTGCCGGAAGAGGTTTGGGCCGATGCTCCCGGCAGCGGCGGTGGTGCCGCCAGCTGTGGAGCGAGGGCATGCGGGTGTCCCAAGGTCAGCGGGGCGTGCCTCCTCGTTGCAGGTGTGAATACCTCTGCCGTATCGTGGAGTGGCTTGCTGGTACGTAGCAGTGCAGGCTTGAAGCGGGGGAGCGGCTTGTAGATTGTGGCCCTCGCTATCGGCTGCGTAGGCCTGTGGGTGTGCTCGGGGCTTGTAGGCTTGACGCCTGTAGAGTTGCTTGAAGCTGGTGTGCTCGAGGCTTGTAGGCTGTAGAGCCTGTAGGCTTGTAGCTGGTGTGCTCGAGGCTTGTAGGCTGGACGCCTGTAGAGTTGCTTATAGCTGGTGTGCTCGAGGCTTGTAGATGGCGCCTTGTGAGTTGCACGTAGGTGGCGACTTGTGAGATGCTTGTAGCTGGCGCCGTGTGAGTTGCACGTAGGTGGCGACTTGTGAGATGCTTGTAGCTGGCGCCATGTGAGTTGCACGTAGGTGGCGACTTGGGAGATGCTTGTAGCTGGCGCCTTGTGAGTTGCACGTAGGTGGCGACTTGTGAGATGCTTGTAGCTGGCGCCTTGTGAGTTGCACGTAGGTGGCGACTTGTGAGATGCTTGTAGCTGGCGCCTTGTGAGTTGCACGTAGGTGGCGACTTGTGAGATGCTTGTAGCTGGCGCCTTGTGAGTTGCACGTAGGTGGCGACTTGTGAGATGCTTGTAGCTGGCGCCTTGTGAGTTGCACGTAGGTGGCGACTTGTGAGATGCTTGTAGCTGGCGCCTTGTGAGTTGCACGTAGGTGGCGACCTGTGAGATGCTTGTAGCTGGCGCCTTGTGAGTTGCACGTAGGTGGCGACTTGTGAGATGCTTGTAGCTGGCGCCTTGTGCGTTGCCGCGGACGGCAGGTGCGGTGCCGCGGACGGCAGGTGCGTTGACTCCTTCTTCCCTTGTACGCCTGTCCCCGGAGTTTGGCGGTGAGTTCTCGTGTCATGGAGTAGAACGAGGTAGCGAAGGCACAGGCGCGGGGTGACCGCTGCCAACCAAATGTAACGGGCTTGTCGGGGGGCGTTTAAAGGGTGTTGATTAAGACTTCAGCTTCCTTAAGGCGAATTATATTCGTAGCCTTTATGTACAAGAAGCGACGGAGCGAGAGCGACTGTCGTTGTGTGTCAGTCGGACTCTCGTGAAGGAGTCGCGAGTTACAGGTTGGAAAATAATTGTTACAATTGGTCACGTATGTCAAGGTGACCTCCACGCACCATCGGAGTGCGAAGTGTACAAAACTGAGACGGTAAACACTGACGGACGACATTCCTATAAGGTGGCGTGATCTATCTGTCGTGGGGTTTTTCCATTGACAATTGTATGCCTAATTCGTGGTGATATTAAATAATAATAATACATTGATATCCTACTATAACACTCGTCTATTGTTTCTTTATCTTTTTTTCACATATTTTACATAGTACACTGGTCAATTACACGGGTCTGTAGTTCAGGGGTTCTTCCTTTCTTCCACTTTTGTATATAGGGACCACTTCGGCCCTCCGCCACTCCTTAGGCACTGTACCAGTATTTATCGGTATGTTGGTGTGTGTGTGTGTGTGAGAGAGAGAGAGAGAGAGAGAGAGAGAGAGAGAGAGAGAGAGAGAGAGATGAATGTATTAAAATATTTGCAAGTATTTTCTCTTTTGAGACCTTACTCAAAGTAAGTTAAACATGTGACAATGTTCTGTATTTTAGACTAATTAAAATGTACATAGTGTACAACAAGTCTCTGTGATTATCCCTTGTGTGCTTGTATTTCGGGCCCTGTGAGCATGTTAATGCAGTTTGACACGCAAACCAATATTCAAGGATTAAGAATATTTTAAGTTACGGCAAAAATATATTGAGCAATCCTCACATGTATAAAAAATATTGAATGACAAAAACTATTACACTTAAACCAATAATAATAAACTTATTGTAATATTATAAAAAAAAAAATAATTAGAAACTAAGGAACTATAAATGAGATCAAAATACATACTGCAGACTGGGGATATCCAGCAGGAAAGGAATGTCAGTCCCATGAGGTTTAGTTTAACCCGGTAGCAGCGGGGATCATGTTTCTTAATGGTACTTCTAAGCAAGAAAAAAAATTGAGAAAAAAACCATCACTCACACAAACCATTTCATAATATATATCGAAGCATTTGTGATCAGTTTATGTAGCATCTATTTTGGGGGGTTTAAATCATGGCACACATTTGGCCCGTCGCTGCTACTGGGTTAATCATACCTTTTTAGGCACACTGTTTGTGAATTGCATATGTAAGGTTGTTTTTAGTAAAAAAAATGTTACCTGAATTACACGGTAGGAAACTATATCATTCAAGATGCAAAATATGTTTTTGATATTTTTTATCTCTTTATGCATCATGATGTTCCACTAGAAATGGCCAGGAAAGAACCGTCCTACACTGAAGATGATGATACCTGTGGTCCGGCATCTGTAAATGAATTTAAAAAAATATAAAATATAACACAACTTAGCAAAAATTAAAGTTCAGTGTATGATGGTTCTCTCTGAATTTTTTTTATAGTGGCATATCATAATGCACTAAGAAAAAAAATATGGAATGATTCCTGTCGTGCTGGATATCCCCCCTCTGTGGTATGCATTGGCTTGACAAACACCATCAAAGATCTTAAAGTTAATAATGAAAATGATTATATAAACTATTCTTATATAGAAATATTCATATCTTAATTTATGAAAATAATAACTTAAAAAAAAAACTACTTTCTTGAACTGATAGCCCCCGTTATGGCCATCAGTGCCTCGCCTAATTCCCAAAGACTTTGGCCAATATCCTGTACATGGTTGCCTAAATTCCCCATTTCAGTAAAACCTCGGGCGATATCCCGTAGATGGTTTCCATTCGTCCGTTGCTCCTCCACCAGGTCCTTCAGCAGACCTCGAATTTCCTTTTGGGTAGGAAGGAACTCAGGAACCAGTTGTAACTCGTGACCTGATGAATATGCAATTCATGAGGATACATCTGCTATTTGACGAGCATGTTCTGATGAATAGTAATGCCATTTAGTATTCCAGCAGAAGCAATGATAAATTTTGAGTTGCCAACACTGCATACAAGTCAGTGTCACAGTGTGCACTGTGGAGCGGCCGGCGGCGGGTGTGAGTCGTGTGGTAGGTGACCGTCTGCTCTTCCTTGCTGTATTTTGAAATGCTTTTCTGTGCAATGTAAGTTTGCTGAAGTTCTTTGGTATCTTTTGCTGTACTGTGGTAGTTAGTTATAATAAGTGCATAATATTAGCTGTAACTGGTGAAATAACTCATTCATAACCCGGTAGCCTAGCTACGTACTTTACTTTGTTTTCTCGTGACTTTTTTTTTTTTTTTTTACTTAAATTCTCTCATTTTTTTCCTAATATTGTAATATTGTATGTGCCAATGGCATATTCGTTGTCATAATATTTATTAATATAGTAGCCTACTGCATAGTGTAAGTGCATAATGTTTTTTTTAGTTTCCAGAATGTGTCCGTAGTCATATGAGTAGGCATAGCCTACTGCATAGTGTAAATGCATAATGTTATTTATAGAGTATACCTTATTGTTCCCAAGCAGCCCGAAGACTCCGACAATTCAGTTAAGGACCCTGAAGAGGTTTTCCAAACTTTTATCACCACTGGGATTTGATGAGGGCCACTCGGAAAGGTAAGAAGCATTCTCCATTGGTGGTTCATCTACCCACATGAAAAATAACTTAAATACGTAGTGCTTGACTAATTTCGGTGCCTAACATCAGCAAGAAGTGTAGCAAACAAAGAAAATAAGTGCTATTCTGATTATAAGTGCCTGCTGGTCGAGGCATCGTGACGTGTGACACGAATTATTTTGTTAATGTGCCTTTCCGTCGATTCACCCCATCGTGTGATCCGAGTTATTACTTATATTTACATGTTCGTGGAGGAGGAAACAATACTTGTGACAACATTAAAACAAAAAGTAAAGTGGGGAGCATGCGCATTTGCTGCGCGTGGCTGCAGGCGCTCATCTCCCTTTGAGCCTGTGGTGGGAATAAACCCTTTACCCAGGGACAGAAGGCCGGTCTGAGTTCCGGGCTGCCTAAGTTTACCTTCTCGGGAAGCTGGGGAACAACCCCTGACTGATACCCGGTACCCATGCACTGCTGGGTGGACAGGGACGAGGGGTAAAGAGTCTGCCCATCTGACTCTGCTCCACCCGGGGATGATACATTCACATGGTCCGGTCTGTGGACATTGGTTTCAGCTTAACGGTGATTGAGCGTCTAAATTTAACCAATTACTGTCTTGGGCATCGAAATGCCGGGTGGGACGGTCACCGAGACAAAAGTGAATAGTAGGAAAGCGAGCTTCTGAAATATTCCAAGATTAACTATGACTCATTGGGTAGCCGCATAAGGCGTGTCTCGCCTCGTGCAGGGTCTGAACTGGAGCACGCAGCGCTACCACGTGCCTTCGGGTGCGGTGGGGTTGTAGGGTACTAATGTACAAGTTACTCAGAATACTCTCAAACTTCCCGTGTATTGACGCTGGGGAAGAGCCTACACCTTACCAAAATGAAACCTTGGTGTGCTTCTTACACAACGGCCAGAAAATTGACCGGGGAATTGAGTGAGAATATTACTAGTGAAATGCAATGAAAGATGATTGAATAAACTCGCTGATGAGGTGCAGCGAAGAAAGATGTACCGGCCAAAGAGGTATATGGGCGAAAAGGCTGTGGTGCTCATTAACCAGCGACAATATACACTCGCTGTTCGACTGTATCATAGTTCGTCAGCATCCTCCAGCGGGCTAAGACTTGGCATCGCTCACTTCCTTCGATTTGATGCTGACACCCTCGTCTTGCCCGCACAACCCCTCTCTTTCATGAGTAGCTTCACGGCATTAGATGCGGCTCCTCGTGGCGGCTCACGTTTTAACTGTGTTTCCCAATGCGATCAGCCTTCAATGCAGCGACCCCTCTCTCTTAAGGTGATGGTTACTCTACTCTCCGTGCGAAAACGCATCCTGATGGTGACGCCGCACGCAATGTCGTCGGTCCGATCCCCGCGAAGGTGGCGGATGGGGGAATCCTCTTTGAGGGTACACATACGTGTCGCGGACCAACTTGGCCTATATGAGAAGGAAAACTCACATTCCAAACCCCCTACTATATGTAGGTGTCTTTAAATATATGTGTTATATGCAAACTACAATTGTATATCTATTACAGGTAGATACCAAATAAAACAAGTACAATGACAGATAAGCAGAGCCAGAGCAGAGAGTCTGATATAGACGACTCAGACCGTGATGAACACTTCGATGTGCGAAAGTATCATCAAGCTACAAAGCGAACAAAATAATGCCTGTCCTTTTCAGAGGAAGAGGCAATCCTATCGAAGAACCCAAAATAACTCTGGGAACAAATGGAACGTAGAAACAAGAGCCAAATTGAAGATCAGAGGCCAGGTATGTATATGTATATAAGTATATGTATGTTATATATCTTATGCATGAGGATTATAACTCTTGCGTTCTACTTTTGTATGATCGCTTGAATGATTGATCATTCATTTCAGGCTGTAGTCAATGGACTGACGGTAGTGCACAGCCCACACCAGCAGAGCAAAACCCTGCAGGTACGAGTTGTTTTCTGCAAGGAAATTATTTGGCAAATGTGACTGTGTTCGAACAATGTGTTGGTACATGACTAGCTTTTACAAACAGGTTATCCCCCAAGTGCCTCATCAGAGGATGAGACAGGGGGTGACATGTCTGTGCCAAGGCCAAGGTTAACCGAGGATGAAATGGAGCTACTTGCCTGCCAAACCCAAGGCATGGGCACCTCGGAAATCCTTGAGAAGGGTGTCTTGAATCCTGCAAAACGCAGACGGATCAAGAAGACGTTTGAAGAGCATGGGACTGTCCCAACTCTGAAACAGGTGGAAAGTCATTTTCCATCTCAACTCGCCTACCATGAAGGGGAAATAAAAAAAGTTACAAGAGATGGAAGAATCATGGAAGACGTTGGCAGAAGAATTTTGGCTGGGTCTGAAGGATAAGCAGGCTGCCAGACTTCAGGCACACCTCGGGGAGCACCGGCCACGTCCAAGGAAAAGGGGTGCTGTGAGCAGGGTGTAGTAAGTAAAATCATGTAAAACTGAAACTGATTTTTGCACAACACCAATGCTAACTGTCCAGTTCAAAATGTAATACTCATTGGTAGTTCTATTACAGGCGGTTATGCCCACTGGCGGGATGTGGTGGAAGGCGCATTAACATCAGGCGACACCTCAGTCAGTGCCATAAGCATCTTAACACAAGTGATATTGATACGTTGATTGAATAATATTCTTCATTGCAGAAAGTAGTGCGATCAAAGATGCCGAAAAAAGCCTCCAGTTAAAGACAGCTCCAGCAAACAAAAGATCAGTAAAAATTATCCTTCCAGACAGTGCTATGTCTGCGATAAACAAGTAAAAAGACTTGACATTCACGTTGAGAAGAAACACTCCGTGAAGCGGCGAACAAATACGTTCAGGGGTATCATGCGCCAATCTCTGGTGCTATAGCAGGGCACTGATGAAATTGAAACTGTGGAGGTGGCATCTAGGAAATTAACCATTTTCCTAACAGATGGAATAAAATAATTCCTGAACCATTTTGAGGGGTATTTGAGGATCTGCGCTCCGCACGCTGACTCAACCAAAAGAGCGCAAAGGCGAATGGTGAATAATGTTCTCACCCACATAGTTTAGAACGAGATTCTGACGACCATGAGTGACTGCCATCTGTAAGCTACTGTTGAAAATAGATGATACTGAACCTCTTGGATTCTTGCCCAGCAAAAAAAGAGATGTTCAGTGTGGGTTACAAAAGAAAAATTGTAGATGCATACAAACGAGCTGTTGCATGCTTGGAATGGTCGGATGATGACTTGTATCATGTAGAGAAGGATGAGGCACGTGTAACAGACAAACGCCTCCTCATTACAACAAGTATGCAATTATACATGCCATGTGCTATATAACTAATATAACGATCTCTTCTCAATACTTTGCGTTATTTATACAATTGTTTCCGCAGTGAAATACCAAAAGGAGGGGGTCATTGGGAAGGGCCAAGCCCGACGTAAGAAAGAATTATAGAACGTCACATTGGAAGTAATCGATAAAATCCTAAAATCCGATTACATCAAGAACACCTCTGGCAATGCTAAGAAGTGCTTGACTAACCCAGAAGTGACACCTTTGGCCCTGAGCGACTTTACCAAGCTCAGAGACGTCCACATCCTTACATTGATGATACAGTTGTTGGTGGTAGCGAGTGTTCTCAAATGCTAATAGGTTCCCGGATAGAGAAACTCAATATCCGTCAGGGTGACTTTATTGGATAAAAATCACAAAGGTCATGGGCACAAACAAAACATAAAGAAAAGGTGTTTGTGTGGGTATGCGTGTGTGTGAATGTTGTGAAGTGTGGGTGACATTTAAGTGTTGGTGTATGTGTGGAACAATGTGTAAAAGGAATGTATAGCAGGACGAGGACAGACAGTAGAAGATAAACGAAGACAAGGAAAGTTAACAATGAAGACGCGACAAGACAGACTGGCAGACACATAGTGACAATGGACATTACATGTTGGGTCCGCTCTGCAGCGCCCATTTTCTTAATTGTCACTGAGGGGAAGGAGCACGCAGTTGAGCGGTGACTGCTACACAATCAGTAAGAAGACCCATGGAGTTTGCTGAGTTCACACTGGGGGAATATCTCGATATGGAGGAGAGGAGGACAAAAGGGTCTGAGCCTGAAAACTACTACGTGATTCGAGTTGCGAGGCATAAAACAGCTCAGCAAGGTAATTATGGTTTACTTCTATGGCATATATTACCCAATGATCTTTTAAGATTGACGAAAAAATGTATCCCTATGTATGAGTAATGGGTTATTTTCTTTGCAGGACCCTCGCTCCTCTATCTGGAGGAATCTGGCAGGAAGGTGTCAGATGCATACATGTTGTTCTACCGGTCGGTGGCAACGTCCTGCATTGCCCCAAGCTGCCTAGTGTTTCCAAATAGGTTTCAAATAACGGAGGCCAAATGTTGCTCAAAAATAACATTTCCCAATCTGAGCAGGTTTGTGAATAGGACGGCGATTGCGTCCACATCCCATTACAAGACTACTTCAAGGATACTTCGCCGCTCCCAGATATCAGCTCTCTGGGAAAAATGTGATGACCCAGCCTGGAAGCAGAAGGTCGCTGAGCACTAGGTATTATGACTATTCCAGTAAAGTGGAGCCAGGGAAGTTAGTAGTGGCCACATTGAGGCAGATGAGGGATGGCTACACAAATGACGATGCACACACCCTCCCCGAGGGCGTTCCCGGTGTGCAGCATAAGAACACGGCTGAGGTTTACCCTACCCGCCAGGGCCCGTATCCTCGACAACTATTAATACTAAACTTGGTATTAACTTTCGACTTTGGTATTAACTTCACACTCAAAGTGTATCCTCAACAACTATTAGCCTAATACCTACTCTTAACTTTGGTATTAACTTGAGAGTGCTGGCGAGGACTTCTAAACACTTAATAGTAAAGTTAATAGTGAAACCCAGACCCAGACCCATATCAACATGGCCGCCGGACCAGCCCGCCTCCGCACTTTTAGAGCTCGGAAGGACGCTTTGGAAATGTACAACGATGCTGAACTTGTCAAGCGGTACAGATTAGACCGTGCTGGAATTGAATACGTGACTGGTTTGGTGAGAAGAGAGCTTCAAGATCCAATTCAAAGGGAGCATTCCCTCACCCCGGAGTTGAAAGTAATTTTGACTCTACGATACTTGGCTACGAGAAAAATGCAGCAGTGTTCGAGTGATGAGTTTGGGGTGAGCCAGAGTAGTGTCAGCAGGGCGATTGCGGAAACTCTGACCGCCCTCAGTGAGCCGCAGCTTGTCAGGGGGTTTATCAAGTTTCCCCTCGACAGGGCGGAGATTCGCGCAAAGCAGGCAGAGTTCTACCAAATTGCACATTTCCCCGGTGTTGTGGGAGTGACAGACTGCACACATGTGAAAATAACAGCACCGAAGGAAAATGAAGTAGATTATGTGAACAGAAAAAACTTCCATAGCATGAACATACAGTTAGTGTTTGATGCAAACTATAAAATAATAAACCTTGTATCAAAGTAGCCAGGATCAGTGCTTGATACAAGGATCCTGAATGAAAGTGGGCTGAAGCTGCTGTTTGAGAACAACCATGTGCAAGCAAACTGCTATCTGCTTGGTGACAGCGGGTATGGTTGCAAGCGGTGGCTGCTGACCCCATTTCTAAGACCTCAGCTAGAACATGAGAGAAACTACAACAGGTAAAAACACTACAGTAATTTTTGAGTTAAGGTCTGCACCTAAACCACTTACATAATTATAGTATATACATATAATATTAATAGGTAGAATATTATTTATGATTTTTTTTTCACCAGCACCGGCTGCAAACTGCGAGTGTTACTATATATCAATAAGTATTAATCATATTTTCATTCAGCCACTTTCCTTGATACAGATACCACTAGAATTTAACCAAACGTAATACTAACCTAACCGAACGTAATAGTAACCTAACTGAACGTAATACTAGCTTAACCGAACTTAATAGCAACCCAACTGAACTAAATGGTAACCTAACCGAGCATAATAGTAAATGAACCGGATCCGTAAAATGATGCGCCTAGCCAGTGGTATCCGAAACTATTTCCTATTTTCAACAATAGAAGAATAGTCCTTGAATTTGATTTAAAAAAGCATTTCCATGATTGTTGAAGGTTTGTAGAGAAGATGTATGAAGAGTTTGAGTTATTTGTTTTGGGAAAATGTGAATTTTATCATTTTACATATAGTTACACACAGTTTATAGCATGCGCCTGTTGAAATAAACATTAAAAATAGTATTCTATTGAATCATTGCATATGTATTACTATTTTGTTACTGATTCAGTTGCAGACCTAAACTTAATAATAAATCATTGCATGTACTAATTTAATGCTAGTATTGAATAAGTCAATCCAAACATGTAATCGAGTTAGAATAAACGAAAGATCAAGGCGACCACATCTACATGGTTAGGTCAGATTAGGTTAGGTTGCATGACTTACGTGTGAAGTAAAACGGCGTACGTTAAATATTTATGCAAAAATGAGTTCCAAAAAATAAAAGAATTATATTGGTATAAGTGGGGGGAAAACATATCAGTCGTCCCCCGCCAATTCTCAGCTACAGCTATTATACTTAAAGTTGGAAGCTAGTGAGTTTGTGGTCAGTCTGTCTTTTAGCCAAAATCATGTGGTGAAGACTGTGAAGTCTATCTCATGAAGTAATTCCCTGTTGTATGATTTTGTACTTTGAGTTTTATGTAAAAGCTGTGTATTTATTTTACTTGAGCAGTGCTTACATAATCACAAATGGTTTAAATGGAATTTGGAGGCCTTCTCGTAGGAAAATGTTCTTGTATTTCTTTGCCCCCCAAAATTAATTATATATCTATTTCTTCTTCCAGTCATTGCTTCACAAATGGAATAATTGAAATTTTAAGAGCTTCCTTTGGTAACCATGGTCATGTACTTAAAAAGAATGTAATTATTAATGTAATAACTTGCTTTTACTAAGGTTTTACGTATTCACAAATGAAAATAATCTTGTACTTCTTTGAAAGTTTTAGTTTATTTGTTACTTGGTTTATGATTACTATATTCTGGGTGGAAAGTTGTAGTTTTATTTGTTACTTGGTTTATGATTACTATATTCTGGGTGGAAAGTTGTAGTTTTATTTGTTACTTGGTTTATGATTACTATATTCTGGGTGGAAAGTTGTAGTTTATTTGTTACTTGGTTGTTGGAAAGGTGTACTTTTATTTGTTACTTGTTTTCTGATACAAAGTTCCAGGGTGGAAAAAACAACTTTATTGTGAATTCAGTGTAATTTTTTTATGGAGAATTGTGTTTACTGAGTGAATTGGTGACCAATCTGTTACTATTTGTGTCTTGCTTGAAGATATTCATCATTGGGTTCAAAGCTATGGTATTAACGTTCAATAGTTTATAACAAAATAGTAATTGTCAACCTATTTATTTTCATGAGATCATGATATGACCACTGTAAAACAGGCTTTTTTAAATTAGCTATATTACAAATTCAGTATATAATTACTCTTATATTCAATAAAGTAGAGGAATCCAGTTTTCAGCATCTTTTATAACTAAGCCAACATACTATGAAGTATGTGATGTAAAGAGTAGTACTCTCATAAGATTGTGATTTGATTATTAACTCTGCCAGTGACCAATGACTCCAGAGTGACCTAAGATTACTCAGTGCTACTATCTAGGTACTCCAACTGTGATTGTGAGTGTATCAGAGAACACTGCCTAATGGTGCAATAAGCTAGTATATATATATATATATATAGAGAGAGAGAGAGAGAGAGAGAGAGAGAGAGAGAGAGAGAGAGAGAGAGAGAGAGAGAGAGAGAGAGAGATAAAACTGTCTGCCCTAATTTTCCCCCCCACTTTTGAAGACCAAAGGACGCCCCAGCACCCCAACTGGGTACCGGTGCAAATCTCCTCGTTAAACACTGAGAAATTAAATGAGGAAACTCTGAAAAATCTGAATTAAAGAGTGTTGACTGTGGGTATTGAACTAGGGACCTTCGACATACAAAACCACATGTCTCTGTCAGTCGAGCCAATAAGGCGACGCCCAATCTCAATTGAACCCACTCACAATTGCACACAAAAAACTGTATTTTTGTTTCCATTGGCCGGCCATTTTTGGTAGTAGAAAAAAAAAGTTAAGAGCACGAGCACTAGTGGAACAATAATAATCCCTACAACTTAATGCACTATATGCTTCATCATTATTCATTAGATACCCATTTCACACAGGGCACACAGAGCTACACGCGATTTGGTTGAACGTGGAATTGGGCAGCTGAAGAGAAGATTCCACGTTCTTCATAGTGAGGTTCGTCTCAGCCCAGAGAAAACCTGCCAAGTTGTAACTTGTTGTGCTGTACTACACAATATTTGCAAGGCAAGAAACATCCAGGCACCAGAAGAGGAGGAAGAGGAGGAGGAAGAGGAGGGTGATCATGATGGCAGTGATGATGGCAGTGATAGTGACCACAATGATGGTGAATTTCAATTAGATGACAACCGTGACATGCCAGAGCAGGGTCTAGCATACAGACAGGTTATAGCCAGACAACATTTTTGAGTGAAATATCAACATGTAATGTCACTTTGAAACATTTAGATTTAATGAAGTTGGAGGGCGGAGGAAAATTTGCCCAGTGTAATAACCTCCCAGGAGACAGGTTTAAGTTCACACACACACACACACACACACACACACACACACACACACACACACGCAGAAATTAAGCCAAAGGAAGGAGGAAAAACAGAAACAGGTAACAAAATGAAGAAGAGGAAATTAGAAAAAGAGTAAAGATACTGGCTAACTCTGTGCATAAGGGATGTGGAAGGAATTGTTTTTTGCAGTCAGCTTATATTCTTAACAAGTTTCATTATCTTTGTAAGATACTCTTGTTTCTTTTCATATTCTAGCTCCATTTTGTAAACATTAATTTTTACTAACAGTAATCTGGCCTATAGTCCAACCAAATTGTCGAGTCCGTTTGGGCGTAGGCTCCCGCGGGTCCATTTCTCCCTTCTGCTCTGCCGCTCAGTCCCAACACCTATTTTTTCCTATCATATGTTACCTTTACCTTACATATGAGAGGAAGAGATAGGTGTTGGGACTGTGTGGCAGAGCAGAGGGGAGAAATAGACCCGCGGGAGCCTTCGCCAAAACAGACTCGACAATTTGGTTGGACTATAGTTGACCTCAAGGTTGCCAAATTAACGTACCGGTTTCTGGCCCATAACTGTTGCCAAGAAATACCAATAATTAACCATTTAAACGATAACCATATATGAAGGCAGTTATTTGAGTGATGATAGCAGTTTTTGGGTCGGAAATCGACAAACATAAGAGGCAGAGTACGACAATCTGGCAACGTTGGTGGACCTCCTGTGCACATTTAGGAGGCAGAGTTAGTTTTCCCAAAGACTTTATGTAAACTGTAAGGTATTATGTAATGAATAGAATTAGGGCTAGATATTTTAAAATTAGAGAATTTTTTTCATTGTCATTGATGAGTACCTACATATTTCTATGGTTTATGGCCCAATAATATTAATTTTCCAGTCTTTAGTATTCTTTAATATTAAGTTAAAAAATAAATTTACATCAGCATTATATGGTAACATCTTTCCAAAGTTGTACTGTAGAGGTCTTGATTTGTTTTTTTAAACAATATTACTGGATATTGATATGTTAGTTTGATTTCAATTCCTCTTTTGCTTCTTTGTATATATGTACAATAGTTGGTTCCACGAGAACTGGCATATATTTTCCTTCAGGGGTGGACTCGCAGACTTGATATCATTGCATGGGTGATGGTGCTGCGCGGTCATTGGCCAATTCTTAACTTGTTTTGCTGATGCACATAAAATTGACTTTGTATTCCTACCAAAATCCTTTGTAAGCTGTAAGGTAACAGATTGCACCGATAGAAAACTAATGCAATAATATCTTTATTGATAAGTGTGTGCATTTTGAACTAATATAAATTAATCTGAAACGACATTCATAACAAAACTAAGTCCGAACTGAAGGAAAATCTATGCCCATTCTTGTGGAACCAACGATAGTTACTTTAGCGTTACAGATTTCCATGCTGACTGCTCTTCTGCATGCCTCCTCCCTCCCTGCTGTGGTCTCACTGCACTGGTTGGAGAAAATCATGATTAAAAAAAATCTATAGAAAGAAATAGATGGGTTTTTTTTAATGATTTTTTTTTTCATATAAATTGGTTTGTTATTTAAGTGATTTTTTTTGCAATAATCCTTGTTTGTTTCCACTAATTACTTATTTCATTCTTATGAGGTCATTTTCTTGTAATAAAATTGTTAAAGATGAGTACTTACATAAAATTCATAAGCTTATGATTTATATGTAAGTACTCATCTTTGGTAATGTATATCAAACTATGGTTTCATTTAAGCACTGGACAATTTTGTTACAAGAAAATGACCTCATACGAATTAAATAAATAATTAGTGGAAACAAACAAGGATTACTGCAAAAAAAATCACTTAAATAACAAATCAATTTATATGAAAAAAAATATGATTTTCTCCAACCCTGCTGTGGAGTGAGGCCACAGCAGGGAGGAAGGAGATATGCAGAAGAGCAGTCAGCACGGAAATCAGAAAAAAAAATGCAACAGAGATTAATGTTTTTGAAGATTTACTTAATATTAAGGTCTAACTTAAGCTTCATAGCCTTGAGGCGGTAGTATTCAGCCCCAGCATCAAAAAAGCTTACTGCTGCCCTATGAAAATCATCTCTCAATTTTGCTGAAGAAGTAGGTTGTGATGGTGGTGGAGCAGTATCGGTTGTCACTGGGCGAGATGCTGATGTCATGGGTGCCAGAGCAGCAGATACCGAGGCAGCGGCAGATGTCATGGGTGCCGGAGCAGCAGATGTTGACCCAGTGGGTGCTGGAGGAGGAGATGGTACCTCCTCCAGATATATCGCCTCAAATGAGCACTGCGGTGAGATGGTCTCTACGGGTACAGTTCTGAAAAAAAGGGTCATATATTAGTCATGGTGATTAATGCTTGTAACTTAGGTAGGTAGTTGAAGAAAAATGGTCATAAAGGTGAAATATTACTTATTAACTGAAGTATTTCATTATTTTTTGTTTTGTTTGTAAAGTAATTGACTGATAAAGTGTGTATCTACAAAGAATGTAAATTTGTGAGTGATTATTACATTGTTTTAAAAAGGATATAAAAGTTTCACAAACATACATGCCAGTCAATATTTCACCGCTGCTTAACTGCTGCTGCTGCTGCTGTCCTGTCTGTAGCACAGGCAAGACAGTGTCAATGCCGAAAGGCATTATTACCCTGTCAAAGACATTAGACGAGCGGCCGATGATGTCGTACACCACCTCATCTATCACAGTTAATGTGATAGTTGGTGCACCACCACCTATGAAAGTAACATTTATTTTATTATTCTAATGAATGTAATAATTTGTCAGTATAGTGTGAGAGGTGTGAGCTTGAGGGGTGGGCCCCGGAAGGGATGGATGGATGGTGTGAAGGAGACGTTAAAGGGAGGAGTGACACTGTGGCATAGTAGAATGACTGTGTGTGACAAAAGCAAATGGAAAGCAGTTGAGAGTATGTGAGGATTGACGTGGCCCTACGACCTCTGAGAAAGGTGCTTGCACATGTGGGGCACTCGGGTGTTGTGGGAAAATGTCATTGTTATGAAGGGGCAGGGGTAAACCAGTGTATGCTGTTAAGCCTTGAAATTCCCTGTCTGAACTGTGCAGCTAATCCCCCATACAATGAGGGTCTTCTCTTCTCCCTTCATTGGGGGAAGACAGCCAAGGTATATAGATAGATAAATAGAAAGTCATTGACAGATGAACATTAAAAAATATTTATATCAAATATGCAGTTCACTGCTATGAACGTATTAGCTGTAAGCTGAAATAAAGGCATTAATTATGGCCAGTATAGCTGCATTCTGTGATCACGAAAAAAAAAAAGACTAATATAAATTTTACATTTAAAGACATAACTCAACAATTTTACCAGTCTGCCGCTGCTCATTCTTGTACTGCGCAATGCGGGGCTTTGACCTTTGCAGTATGTTGTACCACCGCCTCTCACAGTCTTCTTGCGAACGGGGTCCAGTCCCAGGGAAAGCACTGTAAGGTTATAAATGTGAAGTGAGTTTCTTAACAGTTCCTCTATGGCGTGCTATTTATTTCCCATACCTTCTCCAATAACATTTAATACATTCTGTGATGGAAAGCTAAATCAGTATTTTTTTTTACATGCATCATAAGACATTAACTTTCTAGTTGTTATGAACATGGCCAAAATTACTACTTTTCATTACCTACTTGAATAAAATGCTTTTCTCCAGATATAGTCTCAACATAAAATACTTGTAAAAGTGTTGAGAGTCTGGCATGCCCGACCCCCCCCCCCCCAAGAAAAAAAATCAAAATAAAGAATAAATAAAATAAGAGGTAAATATGACTCAACTCTCTTATACTAACACCCTTTCCACCCCAACAAACTTGGGGACCTACCATGTTAGGTCGGACGTGTTAGGTAGGACAGGTTTAGCAGAGTTGGTTTAGTTATGTTAGGTTGTTGAGGGAGTGGGGGTTGCAGCAGAAATGGTCATAATGAAACTATTCACTTGGAGCAGTAGGAAAAAGTATGTTTTGTTTGGAAACTCAAGTGGTTGTGTTCGTAGACAAAAATACCAATTTGACGAGGCTAGGTTAGTTTGCACTTTGCAAGTTACTTGAATCATGAATATGTGAATATGTAACAAAAAAATTCAAAGCATTAACCTCAATTTCATTCTCTTGAGTACATTCCACTCTAACATTATATCACCATAATCTGTTTGACCAGTGCTATCAAAATAATATTTAAATCTTATTTTACCATTCTCATCAAACCTACCTATTCCCATATAGTCTTGACATAAAGTACTTGTAAAAGTGTTCCGAGTCTGGCATGCCTAGCACTGCCCCCCCCTGCCCCCCCAAAAGAAAAAAATAATCAAATAAAAAAGAAATAATAAATAAATAAACAAAGAATAAAATATGAGCGAAATATGCGTTAACTATCTGCACTAACCCCCTCTTCGGTAAATCTTAAGAATAGCGGCTCCTAGCGGGAGTGCGTTTAGGGCACAGTGTGGTGGTAATTACAACATTTATAGCACGTATGACGGGGCTTTGACAAGAGGACAGGCGTGTTTATGTCAAGGGGTGTATATACTTTTCCCCTGTGCCCTCACGATTTCTTCTAAGTCAATGGGCAATGAGACTGTGAGCTCCAGGGTGAAGAAAAGGAAGAGCCCGCGCAGAAAAATAAACCCCTTGTGACATGAACACGCCTGTCCGCTTGTCAAAACCCCGTCGTATGTGCTGGAAATGTTGTAATAACCACCACATCGTGCCCTAAATGCGCACCCGCTAGGAGCCGCTATTCTTAAGATTTACCCCCTCTTCCCCCAAACAAACTTGGGGACCTGCCATATTGATTTAGGACATGTTAGGTAGGACAGGGCCAGTATGGCATAGTTAGGTTAAGTTATGTTAGGTTGTTGAGGGAGAGGGGGTTGTTGCAGAAATGGTCATATAATTATATACAATTCACATGGTACAGAATGGAAAGGTATGTTGTTCCGAAAGTCAGTGGTTGTGTTATTATGCAAAAAATACCCAATTGATAAGGTTAGGTTAGTTTATAAGCTAATTAAATCATGAATATGTGATTACCTTGTCACAGCTTCTGACACTTCAGTCCACGCTCTCTTCTTATCCCCAGAGGTGACAGTCTTGCCGTAACGCCCTCTGATGATATGTCTTTTTTCATATATCTGCTGTAAGAGGTAGACCGTTTCATCTTGAGACCAATTGAATCTCCTCCTCCTCGCCGCTGGTTCTCCAGTAGGTGAGCTCATTGTGGCAGTTGACGTGGTTATGGTGCGGTACTGAGCGTGTTGTTGTGACGAAGGACTCCTTTGTCACAACAACACGCTCTCATTATCTCCCCTTTGAAAGGAGGTGAGATAACGGGAGGAGGACGTAGAAGCAGCCTCTAACTACATTTCATTAATATCTGCCACAAAACTCTTTTTTTTTCTTGTGTTTACCATTTATTTTGTTTTTGTTGTTCATTTATACGTATTTCCTATGCAAACCTTTATTTTTTTCTTTTTCTTTTGAAATATTTACGAAATTCATGTCGGATGTTTACGTTTTGCACGGAGGCGTCCTTAGCAACGAGCCCGCCATAAAGAAGAAGAAGAAGAAGATAATAGTAGCCAGGGATTTGCTAATACCTACACTCAAAGTTGACGAGGATAGCTTTTACTCTTAATAATTCGAAACTATTAACTTTGATAGTAACTTTAATAGCTCTCGAGGATACGGGCCCAGATGAGATGTGTCAGTTTTACCGGCGGGGGGGCTTTTAGAGGGGTCAGCGGAGATAGGTAGCATGTTTCTCACCATAGGTAGATTCACGACAAGAATTCACCAAATCAGACGGCTTAGTTGTCGGACTAGATTTCTCACTTTCCCTGAGGTTATCTATCCCATAGGAACCCATGTTAAAAAAAAGGCTCACTGAAGTCCGACAGGTAGAAAGTGAGAAACTGAACTTGAGAAGTCTGTCGCGAGACAGGTTAGTTTAACCCTACTGTTGACAGTTGTGTCGTTGATACAGCAGTCCTGCTCAGTACGAGAGGAACGGCAGATCCTGACATATGGTTCCGCTCTTGGTCGATCGGCCAGTGGAGCGAGGCTACGTCCGTGGGATTATACCTGAAAGCCTCTACGGCAGAATCCCGGCTGGATGACCAACGATACCGCGTATAGCCTGCATCGGGATGGTCACCATTGAATTTTCGAGATATTCGCTCCCCGTTCATTCGCTGGCGGGGCTAGAAGATGGACCCGTGCAGAGGGAACTCGGGAGTGCCTCGACAAACAGGTTCAGGCTCTCTCCCCCTTAGTAGAGAACACCAAGATGCTGATGTGCCGTACCGAATCGTTCGCAAACGACTTACGTACCTGTCACGGTGTTGTTGGCGGAAAAGCAACATCCTCACTGGGAACTCCCAGTGTTGGAGGCATCTAACACAGATGTATCTAATTTCCATGCACAATTTTGATCTAATTCAATTTATGGTCACACTTTAAGTTATTTCGAAAGCGCTTTTAATATCTGCCCAAACTGTTAACTCGCTTAAATTTATAACAATGCCTTCGAACCTTAAGTGTGACGTCTGTCCCGGACGATTTGCAGTTCAGTACTTCCAGCTGAGTAAAACTTGCCGCCTCTGCGTTCAAAGATTACAACTTCAGAGGACTGTGACTGAATGGAAAGTCAAACATAACAATCTTGAAACGATATTCGAAGCCATTCAGGAATTTGTTGCAAGCAATGTGGCAGTGACTCCATCATCGATGGTGGAGAGGCCCTCCACCGAGACTGTGCCCTCTCCAGACGAATCTCCTGCTTCACGGGAGGACGTGTTACTTGCCTCACAGGTTGACTCCCAGCCTGCCTCACAGGCTAACCCCCAGCCTGCCTCACAGGCTAACCCCCAGCCTGCACCACAGGCTAACCCCCAGCCTGCACCACAGGCTAACCCCCAGCCTGCACCACAGGCTAACCCCCAGCCTGCCTCACAGGACAACCACCAGCCTGCCTCACAGGCTGAACCCCAGCCTGCCTCACAGGCTAACTCCCAGCCTGATTCACAGGCTAACTCCCAGCCTGCCTCACAGGACAACTTCCAGCCTGCCCCACTTAACGCTTCTCTTCCTGCTTCACAGGATGTCGGGTTCCAACCTGTAAGGAATGGAGCCAAACCGAAGCAGGCAACCAAGGATTTACTGACCCCCACTACATTCAATAGGTTCCAGGTGCTGGCAGGCACCATGGAGGATGAGTTTGAGACTCGCCTAGTTGGGGACTCCATGGTGCGTGGCCAGCTGGTTGAGTTCTGTGGTCATTCATCAAACGGCCGCAGAAAACGTTACTGCTATCCAGGTGCCAGACTGGATGACATTACCGCAGGGTGCGATGATGTCACAAGAAATGCCGATCGAAACACCTTCTTTGTCATTCACGCGGGGACAAATGACGTAAAGACAACCCGTTCTGAGGAACTGCTTGAGAAATACCCCAAGATGATCAAACAGTATAAACGTAAAACGGATGCCAGTAACATCATAATCTCAGGAATCCTCCCGAGGGTCGGTGCCGAACCTAGCTTTTACAGTAAGGCCTTCAGCACAAACAACAGACTTCAGTCCCTTTGCTCACAAGAAAACGTCCAGTTCGCTAACTTGTGGAACAGTTTTTACTACGATTCAGACCTGTTCCTTGGTGATGGCATCCACTTAAACCCTGTTGGAGCAGCCCGTTTCGGGAGATGGTCTGTGACCAAGTGGCTCTTCGAAAGCCAAAAAACGCGGAGGCGAGAACACCAGCAGCTCCACCGTAACTTGGCAGAGGACATATCCTATATACGGATAACGTCTTCACCAGCCCTCTGCTTGTCAGTTACCTACACGACATGGAAACAGGTATATGTGGGACGGTCAAGGCTAAAAGGAAACACATGCATCGCCATGAAAAAGTGACTCAAAAGGGTGAAATGCACTTCTACGCTGCCAACAATAGAAGTAAAAAATTGGACTGAGTCCGTTCCAAAACGATGACAAGTAGGACGTATCGGTTAAGTACGAATTCGGATTAAGCCCGTTCACGTTACTTAAGATGACAAGAACGCGTCGGTTACGTAAGAATTCGGACCGAGCCCGTTCACGTTACTTAAGATGGCAAGGACGCGTCGGTCACGTAAGAATTCGGATTGAGCCCGTTCACGTTACTTAAGATGGCAAGGACGCGTCGGTCACGTATGAATTCGGACTGAGCCCGTTCACGTTACATAAGACGAGAAGGACGCGTCGGTCAAGTAAAAATTCGGACTGAGCCCGTTCACGTTACTTAAGATGACAAGGACGCGTCGGTTAAGTAAGAATTCGGACTGAGCCCGGTCACGTTACTAAAGATGACAACCCAGCAAACACAAGTACGTCGGGCCTCCAGCGGGCCGACGTGTGTTGTTGCGGCGGCCCGACAGTGCAAAACTCTGTCGGCCCGATGTCCTTTCTGCTCATTGTTTTAACGGAGGCCCGACGTAGTATACCGGTCTCCCATATGCCGATCATATAGTATGCTAGCCCCAGCCCCACTCACCCACTTCCCCCTTCACTTTTACCACAAGCCGCACTGGCTTTATATATATATATATATATATATATATATATATATATATATATATATATATATATATATATATATATATATATATATATATATATATATATATATATATATATATATATATATATATATATATATATATATATATATATATATATATATATATACTACAGCACCACGTATACATAGGGACATAATAAATAAATGTACTGCAACGACTGAAATTATAATTCTAAATATAGTATACTAAGGTTACTTAACTAAGTCCATAAAAAAGAAATTTGCATGATAAATTATACCATGTTGCAAATCACTTTTGCATGTCACATATAAATCAAACTATGTAAGAATCTTGAAGAGTATAATAATCAGTCACCTAATATATGTATTACTGGCGATAATGAAACTTCATTGTCCACTTTGAAAATTACAACAGTAAAATATAATGGTCTTAAACAAAATTATAGACACCTGTAATAGTTTGTGGTAGTTGTCATTACAACTTCAACTAAATTTGTTCCCATACATATATTCATCGTGCAACATACATATATGTCAAACCATTTAAATTTATATTAATTATGATGATATATCAGCTATATAGCTCCCTTCTAATTTACCATACCCTTATTATTCTGGTTCAGTTACCTTTCCCATAGTTAATGTTAACTTTGCCAGAAATGGCGCATGAACTATACAACAACCGTTATGTAACTGCTGCTCATTCGTAATTACTCCAGTACCTGAACTTGTTTTGGTCCTCCGGCCCATAATTTGAACACAGAAATCCTAGTCATTGACAGTAAGCTACATGTAGGTAGGCTACTTTAAGTAAAAAATATAAATAAATAAATAGATAAATAAATAAATATATAAAATCTAGATTCTTAATTAGTCCGTATAAAATTGTTACTTTTCTATCGCTGTTAGCTGCTACCATCCTGAACATTACTGTCATAAGTATGTTGTGAAGTCCTGTAGTTAATAAAAAAAATAATAAATAATAAAAACCATTATGTACTTACATTATGCAGTAGGCTATGCGTACTCCTAGGCCCACGGACACGTCCTGGAAATTAATAGTAAAAAAAAAAAAATATGCACTTACACTATGCAGTAGGCTATGCCTATCCATAAAAAAGCATTATGCATTTACACTATGTAGTAGGGTATGCGTACTCCTATGCCCACGGACACGTTCTGGAAATTAATAATAAAAAAAAGCATTATGCAGTTACACTATGCAGTAGGCTATGTCTACTCCTATGCCCACGGACACGTTCTGGAAATTAATAAAAAAAGCTATATACACGGACACATTCTGGAAACTAATAAAAAAGCATTATGCACTTACACTATGCAGTAGGCTATTATATTAATAAATATTATAACAACGAATTTACATTGCACAGAAACACGCACGTCTCACACCCGCTGCCCCCGACGTCACAGTGCACACTGACTCGTGTCGCGGCGGCGTGCAGGGAACACATCACCCGACTTTTTTTTCGCATCACATTATGGGTATAGAACTCCACGAAGTACACAAGTTCATTTTAATTTACATATATTAATAATGATACCACAATGATTGATTTACAAAAAAAATCAATCGAAGAGGGATCCACGTCACTGGTGAATGTTAATTGTGCTATATGTGTGTGTGTGTGTGTGTGTGTGTGTGTGTGTGTACATAAGTGTATATACTATATGCCCATGGTCGTTTGCAGTTTCTGGAAAGACCGATGGATTCATTATCCATCACGCATTTACAGCATGTCACTGCAGGAAACGATAATTAAAGTCGATTTGACGTCAGGAATTTTGCTGACGGTGGACGCCCTTCTGCCGACGGTGCTGGTTTGCTGGGAAGGACGCGTCGGTCAAGTAAGAATTCGGACTTAGCCCGTTCACGTTTATACTTAAGATGCCAAGGACGCGTCGGTTAAGTAAGTGATCCAAAGCTTGTTTATCGAAACTTTCTTGCTCTAAGTAGAGGTGTATCTTAAGGACATACCTTAACGAACAGGAATCTGCAAAGCTTAATATTTCTTATAATTATTTACTCTGCGCTGGCTTTACTTTGTATTGCAGCTGACCGGCCGCCCTGATGACCAACTCTTCCCTAGCTCGCCTCATGAGAAGGGCGTCTCCGTGGCCGAGTGGTTAAGGCTAGGCATACCCGCCTCGTTGATCGCTGGTTTAATCCCAGACGGAAGCAGGATTTTTTTTTCTCGTGTTTCGTTACACAGCTTTCTTATGCATGCCATGACGTCACGCTGCCTTCCAATTGGGGGAAGGGGGTCCGTTAGGATGATATACTATAAAGGCGGCCTTACACCTGGCAATTCCTAGTCGGCAATACGGGCTCGGCTGCATATTTCATCTCGGTCTGGGTCTGGGAGCCCTTCTCGCGGCAAGTTTTCTGCAGCTGAGCGCGTCCGACTTGTATTGCCGAGTGGCGGCTGAGTACAACATGGCGCCAATAATAACACAAGAAATGTATGCAGATACAGACAAGATCTTGAGCCGAGATGCCGAGGTGGCATTATTAGAAGTGAGGCAGCATCGACACTTGTGGGATCCACAAGATAAGCTGTATAAGAAGCTGAGTCTACGGAGAACGACGTTTGAGAGAGTGGCAGCAACATTACGAGAAATGTTTATCTCTTTGCGAAATATCGAAGGAGGTAAGGAAAGAATATTTTCGTTTATTATATAATCACACTATGTAATGCCTGGGGGTTGCGATGGCATGTTCCTCCTTTCTCTTTTGTTGTTAAATGCAACAATAAACAATCAATCAATACTACTTATGATAAAACTCGTTTACTTAAAGTACTTCTACAATATTAGGCTAATGGACCAGACTCATTCTGGTTTTAAGATATGGTAGTAGCCTTTTGGGGTGTCTGGGATGAATTCATGCCCTTGCATTTACTAGCAGATTACGTCTTGATGCTCCCGGCTTCTCCTCCCACGTGTGAACGTACTTGCTCCCGAGAGCACCCAGCTGGTCTAGCCGCTAGATCGTCGCGGCTGTATTGCCGACTAGGAATTGCCAGGTGTAAAGCCGCCTTCAGGATAGCTCACTGAAACGTCATCGATGACGTCATGACTGCGGTATGCCACCTGGTTCACTCTCACGGGGCATAAAATGTACTAGAAAACCCTTATTTATTCTTATTCATGGTCAGATATTTGGTCTTTTTTAATTGCTAGGGATAAGTCATTAAATTATGCAGCTGTTGTGTTCGCTAATAGTTTACAATAATATAAATAATGTGGTAAACAAGCTGCAGAAATATTGATTGCTGTTTACCATCGATGCTTAAGTTTTCTTAACTTTTCTTAACATTAGCTTTCTACAGCTTAATTTGCAGGGGTAACTAATCCTGTCATATAATGATATATATATATATATATATATATATATATATATATATATATATATATATATATATATATATATATATATATATATATATATACCTTTATATTGTATAATATTTACACAAAATTTTAACTAGATGAATTTCCCTTTACCAAACTTTCACTATGGAGCTTTATTGGCTTTTCTTTAATGCTATCGCTTTCTTGGAAAATGTTTGGACCTCACCCGCGCAGACTTCACCCTCACTTTATTAATATTTTCGTTTGCAGGCCAAAATCCACTTCTTCAAGGTGTGTTTGTCTCTAGGAAACCTAATGAACTTAATAACTTGACGACTTTCCGCAGTTGAGCCACTGTAACACCCATATACACCTCAAATCACCATTTTCACTGAGCACGCTACTTTGATAACATAGTGCTGTGCTGGAAGCTTCCCCCGGGGACTATGGGCCTCTGGAAGACTGCGGGAGGAGCGAGCAGGGGGAGCGGGGAGCAAGGCACCGCCAGCGCCCGGCGGGGCCAGCGGTCAGGCGCCAGGCCAACTCGCCCAAACGGAGTATTTGTAACAGTTTATACTGCCGTGCTATACAAGGCTGTGATCTCTGCAGTATTCTACTTTAAGGACTCGTATTTACTCTATCTCTGTATTCATTCCCATCTAGTGCTTGGGCAATGTTCTCCGTCCCCACATTTTATTTTCTTATTGTCCAGGGGGAGGTACCGCCCCCCTCCCTTGTTGTGCATTCCTTCTTACTATTGTATATTTTTAGTTTCATAGTGCTACCTACACGTATACTAATATTTGTATAATCACACACTGTCCTGTCTGGGGATTGGGACGGCATGTTCCTCCCTTCTCCCTTGTTGTTTACCTGCAACAATAAACTATCAATCAATCAATCAACTATAGCAGTACCCAAGGATGATATACTATAAGGACAGCTCACTGAAACGTCATCGATGACGTACTGACTGCGGTATGTCACTCTCACCCTGCTGTCACGGTATAAAATGTACTAGAAACCAACCCTTTATTCATATTCATGGTCAGATTTTGCGGTTGTTTTTTTTTATTGCTAAGGATATGCAATTAAATTAGGCAGCTGTTGAGTTGGCAAACAGTAAAGGACAACATAATCATTTGAGAAATATGTTAGAAAAAGGTACCGAGAAACACTGCTGTCCACCACACACCGGCGCTGACGTTCTCTCAAATTTCACCAACACCCACCCACTACAACTTTACAGGGGTAACCAATCCTGTCATCAATATCGTTATAGATAATATAGAAGTTGGTATAGTCTTTGTGTATTCTTACGTATACATTGATCCCTTTATACATTAATTACATTAGCCATTTGATATAATTTTCCTGATCCAACAGTAATACTTCAATTAATATATATCTATGTTAGCTATTTTGATGACAGGATTAGTTACCCCTGCAAAATTACAGAAAACGCATGCACCGATACATGGCAGACAGCAACATTTCTCATCAACCTCCACATAACATATTTCTCAAATATCTCCACCACTGGCCACCTCAACAGCCGCCCAATTCAACCACATATCCCCAGCAACCAAAAAAAAATAAAATAAATAAATAAATAAATAACGCAAAATCTGGCCATGAATGAATGACAAGATCAATAAGTAATGGCCCCCCAATACACATTATATGAATCAGATTGCATACGCGGTGCCTTGTGGGTAAAATAAATGCTTAGTGAGCTATCCTTACAGTATATAATCCTTGGCAGTGCGCGTGGCAATTCTTCCTCTCACTCCTCCTTTTCTTCCTTTTCGTCTTGTCCTCCTTCCTTCCTTCCTTCCACCATTACTACAGAAGCCCTCGCTGCTATACACCTCCTCTCATCAGCACAGCCACTTTTGAACCCAGCACAGCCACTTTTCAACCCTCCCACACTACTTACGACCCTCATATACCTTTTGTTCAACACCCAACATGACCCCTCTACCATACCAAACCCCTGCCATAACTACCATAGCCCCTTGTAACAATCTGCCGTACTTGACTACCCCGCAAAACCTACTCCAAACTCGCTACCATACATTCCCATAACCACCATGAAAACTCTCTCTCTCTCTCTCTCTCTCTCTCTCTCTCTCTCTCTGATGGCATGTAGCAACGGTTATTCTGGAGGGGGGACCTTGATTCTTCCGTCTGTCTGTCTTGCTGACTGGCTGGCTGAATGAATCTGTGGATCTCTCTCTCTCTCTCTCTCTCTCTCTCTCTCTCTCTCTCTCTCTCTCTCTCTCTCTCTCTTCCCATGACGGGAACCATTACTTCGTCTCCACCCCTGACCCCCCCAAAAAAAAAAAAAAAAACGTTACCCCTAGAACGGTAGCGTGACTTTTTTGCTGACAGGAAAATGAATAGGCTGTCTGTCTGTCTGTCTAGCTGGCTGGCTGGATGAATCTGTGGATGTTTTTTTTCTCTCTCTCTCTCTCTCTCTCTCTCTCTCTCTCTCTCTCTCTCTCTCTCTCTCTCTCTCTCTCTCTCTCTGTCCGTCCCATGGCGGGAACCGTTACATCGTCTATTTTCGTTCACGAACTAGATTATGGCTAGCTTTTAAATTCGTTTTAAACCTTATGTTGAGGCACATCCTATCACTGTTAATGCTAATTATTATTACCAATCAACTATATACACTTGAAATAGAAAAAAAGAACCATGAAATCACGTAATTTTACAAGTAACGGACGAAACTTTTTGACAAGCAGATTATCGTTCACTTGGAAATTAGACAACAGAAGTTCTTCGTTATATAGAGATTGAAAGTAAATCATATATATTTCCCATGGTTATACTCAAATCATGAAAACATTGTAATTGAAATGAAATCACTCATTTATGTGTCATTTTCATAATCCTAAATAATGATATATTAACATGCCTTCACAAACGCTCACTTGACCGTGACTGGCGGTTGAATGCACACGACGCCATTTTGCACACGGTACCGCGGCGCTTCCTGGCAGGAAGGAGACAACTGTCGATGATTTGGACAATGCTGACATGTCAACAAAGAAAATAGCCGGGATGATGAAGATCAGTAAAAGAACAATCCAACGATGGAAAAGGAGGTGTGAAGAGACTGAAAGTTTAGAACATACAAAAAGATGTGGAGGCCCTCGTCACACCACCCGGCAAGAAGGCGACTCCATCATTCAGTCAGCCACCCAGAACCCTCTCACGACGGCAGTCAAGATATCAAGAAACATACAAGTCCACGTTGCAGTGCACACGGAGATGCGGCGGCTTCATGAAGCTGGCCTGCATCACCAGACGCCCTCCACCAAGCCTTTCCTCACGCAGAGAAACAGGGAGGAGTAATAAATTACCTGGCGCCATAGTTATTCCTATTCTTATTACTTCTTTATCATAGTACTACAAAAAAAGTCAGGACATATATTTCTGTAAGCGTGAAGTAAACACGGTACTTCCTCCTCGCCCAACCACCAAGAGTAGGCTAGGCTAGACTCCGTAATTATTGTCTTATAAATCGCCCGCGTTCAAATCCTCTCTCTCTATTACACACACACACACACACACGAGCGATACAATATATGAAGTTTATTTATGAACGCTAGGCATAAGTTACAATATATTTAAATGAAAAGCTTAATATACTGGTCCTCAGACAAAACAGGAGGGACTGCGATACCACGGAGGAGCCAAACTTGCCTCTGCCGGCTGAAATACGGCATTCGTCACTTAACATAATATTGGTTGGTGGTTGAATACTAGTAGTTTAGGAAAACAGACCGTAATATTACTCTCCCCACTGCTGAGGTGATCAAGTCCCGACTCACGTCCATCAAAACTATAAGATACAATTAAATCGCACAACTGTCACATTAAAAAATAGACTAGATAAATTCATGGACAGCGATATTAGGTGGGGTTAGATACACGGGAGCTTAGGGTCAAAGGAGCTGCCTCGTACAGGCCTACCGGCCTCTTGTGGACTCCTGCGTTCTTATGTTTTTATGTTAACTGTTTCCCAACAGATGCACATATAGACATCAACAAAGAAATTGTAAGAGAAGACCCATTGTTCCCCAGACAAACGCAACGCACCACAGGACTCGCTCATCCCTATACAGTGACTGAAAAAATGACGGTTAACCCTTACCGTAACCGTCTTGAGCGCCAAGAGCCTTTCATAGTGACATGAACTGTTTAACAGTTAACATTCTCTGTACGTACGTTGCACCATCTTTATAATTATACTACCAAATTTGACACACCAACTATAGGGGAATCATAATAAATCAGCTGCCTTAGCAGAATAATGTGCAGTTACAGCATCTTCCATTTAGCGTAACCCGTTTCTGGGTCGTGATCTGTAGAGTCCCTCATAGAGTCCCGACAACTTAAGATTTGGACGCCATTATTGGCCCTGTGTTTTCGCCGTGCTTTTCAAACACTAGCACACGGTCTCGCGGCGAAGACAGGGCCAATAATGGCGTTCAAATCTTAGGCTGTCGGGACTCTATCTATCAAGGGACTCTACAGATCATGACCCAGAAACGGGTTACGCTAAATGGAAAAGGCTATTACTTTAATTATATATTTTTTTCTGTGATGTTGTGGGGGGTGTATCTAGAAAAAGTAGTAATAGTTTTATAAATCTATACGTACTACAGTTGAGTTCTGCTGAAAACATTCAAATTCCTGGAAATTTAGTGATCGAGGCATATGTCACATTATGTGTTAGAAGGCTAGGCCAGTTTTTGCATTCCTTGCTGTTTCAGTCACTGATATTTTGGTAGGGATACAAGAAGGAAATATGAAACACACATATAGTATAGTATGGACGAAATACAGCATCTGTGACAGCTCAACTTCAGCATTTTTTTTTTTTTTTTTGCTGTTCTCTTGGTTAATTTTCTAGATTTCTGTACTAGTTTCATATTCTGCTGCATTGAAAATCACGTATTAGCAGGGGCTTTCCCATGCTTTCGCCATGGCTTTGGGCACCAGTGCCCACGAGAGGCGGGCGTGATGTCATCGTTCCCTGTGACGTCATAACAATGACCATAAAGCTTCTATTCAACAAAGAAACGTGGCCCCTCTGCCAGACCCACTCACTCCGTGAACCTCCTATGCAACACGCAACGTGGACTCTCTCCCATACCTACCAGACCTACAAGGGTTGAGGTCATGGTATACTGGTTGGTGGTTGTAATAGACTTCAGCGAACAGCTCCCCCATTTCCTGGGTGTACTTGACACTGACCTCACCTCCCCTTCCAAAACCATACATCTGGTTCATGGTGGGCATAGGAGAATCCCCGTTCAACGGAGACCCAGTCTAATATGGGATTCTTTTCTCAATCTGGACTGCTAGATGATGTGACAAAAGTCACCAGTTATATATATATATATATATATATATACATATATATATATATATATATATATATATATATATATATATATATATATATATATATATATATATATATATATATATATCTTTTGAGTATCAGATTTTTATTAGTACTTACTCATAAAAGGAAGTATGTATTATATTAAAGTATAGAATATTATATGATTAGGGATTATAATTTTACAAATAATAAAAAAGGGTTGGTTGCCCATATGGCAAATCTTGAAATTATCTATTACAGTTAATGGCTTCTCTCTCTCTCTCTCTCTCTCTCTCTCTCTCTCTCTCTCTCTCTCTCTCTCTCTCTCTCTCTCTCTCTCTCTCTCTCTCTCTCTCTCTCATGGCGTTAACCGTTACTACGTCCCTCCCCCTCCCCGCCTCCCCCTCCCCCAAACACACACACACACACACACACACACACACACACACACACAGCAAAAAACAAAACAAAATTCACAACAACGTTCAACTACAAGTGAGAGCACCAAACCAGCCAGCTCAAAAGAGAGAGAGAGAGAGAGAGAGAGAGAGAGAGAGAGAGAGAGAGAGAGAGAGAGAGAGAGAGAGATTTTTTGAATTTCTGATTTTATTTAGTACTTACTCATAAAAGGAAGCACGTATTATATTAAAGTATAGGATATTATATGATTAATGATTATAATTCTATAAATAATGAAAAAGGGTTGGTTGCCTACGTGGCAAATCTTAAAATTATACATGTAGCATACATACATGTATGTATGTAGCAATTTTTTTTTTTTTGGGGGGGGGGGGCGAAGGGAGGAACATGAATATTCTTCGTGTCTGTCTGTCTGTCTCCCTGGCTGGCTGGCTGGCTGATAACAAAATTTAAAAGAGTTGAAAAAGTAGTGTAATTTGGTTGAAATCTATTTATGTTCCTTCATTTTAAGTTTGTTGATATCACACCCGTAGCGATTTCCATCTAGTTTGTTAATATCACACCCGTAGTATAGAGGGGTTGCACGTGACGTCATCATCAGCGATCAGCTGATCACTTCTCAGCTGCCCCGCAAAGGCCCGCCATTTTGGGCGGGAACATATTTACCGCAAGAGAGCTTTTCCCCGCCATGTTACTGTGTTGGTGTTTGTGTTAGTGGCCCATCTATTACTGTATGTGTGTGTGTGTGTGTGTGTGTGTGTGTTAGTGGCCTATCTATTACTGTTACTGATAGGTGCTACACTGTCACTCGCGATAGGTAGACCGGGGCTGCCAAGTATACATAGGTCAGTGGGCTTTTTGGGAACCCCTTACGTTCTGATGCTCTTACTAAACACCGCCCGGGGATGCCCGGGGTTAAATTAGTCCTATATTCATTGTTGTTATCATCAAATATATCCTGAAGTTTGATAATAAATGTATATACGGTGTGTCCATCATCATTTGGCAGCCTAACGGATAGTTATATAAGGAAGCCTAGCATCACTGTCCAGATTTTTTGCATATTCACTTCGATTGAGATATGAAGACGGCAGGCACGTGCCAGCCATCATCAGGGGGCAGGGGCTCAGCTGATCGCTCGTGCCTCCTAAAATGGCTGACAGTTGTTTTTCCCTAAAAGCGGTGTGACGTCAGTGCAACCCCTCTATAGTTGGGTGTAACCGACGTACATTTTGACTTTATCTCATTTTATTTCATATCTTTTTTGACGTCCTGCCCTATAGCGATGGTAGGCTTTCCTTAACCCTACATTAGTATGCTGGGGTGTTTGAACACCCCACAAAGACGTTTTTGATCCTTTCTAGTACCTTCCTGAATACGTGAGAGGAGAGACTACTGAAATGTTCACAGTCCCGTGCCAGGTCCTTTGAAATAAAGATGTCGTGCCCGGAAATTCGGGGCACTAAATGATGTAAAAATAAAAGGGAATTCACCTATGGATATCTGATGGAAAACAAGGGGGACTCACCCTGGGGGTAGTTTTGCTGCCACCACCCAGAGATCTACCGATGAACTATGTGACCGGTAGCTCACTGGGAACCTTAAGAGTATGTGTATAGAAAGGACTAAGGATTTAATGAGGGATTTAAATGACCCAGAGCGAGACTGATCCCTTGGGCAGGGTAGCGAGGTGAGCGGGGCAGGCTCGGTGGCGGTAAATGGTTAGTTTAACTCACACCCGGCCGGACAACTCTCACAACGAGGAGTGACAAGAAATAAAGGCCTATATATAGGGGTGCTTACATTTATTCCTGTGACTTAGTTTAGAAGGTAGTACATAGGCATACCTGACGACACGGTTTACAATTAATTCCTCATTGAAGGCACGATTTACCCGAAACTGACGGAAATGGGCGAATGGACACACGCCTGATTTCTAGTTTTCTCCTCTCACAATGGTAACCAGAATAAGGCTGAGGATTCTCCACGAAATCTTTACCCTTGGGCGGGTGTACAATTATTGTAAAAAATAAAAGGTACATATGATGTATGAAAGAGACTCAGAGAGGGGGAACGTTACATTTCCGGAAAAAAAAAAATATACACGACGAGAACTATCTTTGTCGTAAAGACACAAACATACAGCCTCTTATTTCACTAAACACTTCTTACACTACAGGTAAGGCACAGATTACTGGCCTAAATACTCCCAAAAATACTTCCCGCGGTTAATCTTAAGGATCACCACTCCAAACCAATATTCGTAGTATCTTAGCACGTGAAAGAATTATTATTATAATGCATTTTCGTATACGTTTTACCTTGGGGAGGGTACAGGGGGGCAAGCCTCTTTAATTATAGAGTTAGGTGGCTTGGATTTTCTAAGTCCATTGTTATTGTTTCACAAGCGCCTCTATGCACAGACTGAGCCTCATACCTGCCTTGCAGTGCACCCTACAAACTAGTTCCTAAGTCAGTAATATCCAAAATGCGCATGGATTATAACGATTTCGGATAAAAAAACGGTCTTTTAAGAGTTTTATGTTATTTTTTTCTCTATATTAAAGCAACTAATGCCACAGCTATTTGTATTTTCTAATACATTCGTAAAATGTTACTACGCGAGGGTATCAGCGGCGGCACCTAACGGCGGGTTCCTGAATTCAGTTGTTTTCAAGCCGCCATAATGGATGGAAGGCCCGACACTCACTCCCTCAAAATATCCGTCTACTTTACCTTTCGGTAAGTGCTAACTGAGTATTTAACCTCTTTATTGGTGTGCATGTAGGTTGACAAAAGGACCAATTACTATCCCAGTACCGGGTCCAACAAAGACACGGGCGTGTCAAGTGTCACATATGGTGTGACAAGCACGTGTCAGAAAACAAACGGATATTGTTCAATGCGCGATACTTATAGTGGAGTTTGAGTAAAATGGAGGCCAGGGTCATACGTAGCAGTCGGTAGGTCACTCCTGCTTCAGTTAACAGCAGGAGTGTCAGTTCGATCTGGATGACAGCTGTCACAAATTTGTTTTATTTTGTACCTTAAACTACTCGGTAAAAATTATCTAGCATCAACTTACAAGAAGCGGACGGGTTAACCGTCAGTATTGTACCATATGTAATTATGAAACATGACATTTCCCAAGAGTTGCTCGACTACGATTGGGATGGTGGGGTGGGGGTTCAACTACGCTGACCATCCAATTGCACGCCCTACACTCGTCAACAGACCCACTGCAGCGGCTACTACTTTATATAGGGATAGATTACAAGAGTATACGTTAGGGAATTTCCTTTCTTTAGAGACTAGGGATTTTTCCCGATTTTGTGGATTTTTGTAGGGACATTTTTAAAGCCCATTTTTCAGTGATTTGGCCGTCCACCACCGAAACCACTGTTCCCTACAGGGATTAATCGAGCTAACGACCACCAAAACCACAGCTCCCTAAATGGATTAATCGAGCTAACGCCGCCGCCGCAAAATAGCTCGCATTCATTACCTACCGAATGAAGCATCACTAGGTCCTCATATATTTTTTTTCTACAAACGTTTGGTTAGCGACGATACGCTTGGTTAGCAACGGTACGCTTGGTTAGCGTTGGTATGCTTGGTTAGCGACGGTACGCTTGGTTAGCAACGGTACGCTTGGTTAGCATTGGTATGCTTGGTTAGCGATGGTACGCTTGGTTAGCGATGGTACGCTTGGTTAGCGATGGTACGCTTGGTTAGCGATGGTATGCTTGGTTAGCGACTAGCCCACGCATGTGAGACCAGGTCCACCACGCGTGGTTATTTTTATTTTTTTTAGAACACGCAACCCAACGGCTGCCGTGCTGAGGGCCGGGTATAGCCCGGGCCTGTTCAGCCCGAGTCCCGGATGACCTTGAGTCATGGCTCAGGGCTGTTTTGGGGTGGTTAGCGATTAGCCCACGCATGTGAGTATACGGTAGGGATTTTCCTTACTTTCGAGACTAGGGAATTTTTCATGATTTAGGGATTTTTCTAGGGAAATTTTGGAGGGCCATTTTTCAGTGATATGGGCTCTCCCCCCCCCCCCCCCCCAATACCCCGGTTCCCCACAGTTCCCCAGGCTTGTCTTGGGGGACTGGGGGGGCTGGGGTGGTGGAGTGGGTGGAGTGGTGATTCTTAAGATTTACCCTTCCCGCAATAGGGGGTGCAGGAGGGAATTGTAAGGGGGACTCGACACCCCGTTTCCTACCCCTGGTATGGCTCCAAGAACGCATACAGGGCTCTCTCTTACAAAATACGAGAATTATTGAGATCAACAACTAAAGGAACACATCGGGATGGATACACTGGTTCGTGTAGGTGTGTGGGGTGTGTGTGTGTGTGTGTGTGTGTGTGTGTGTGTGTGTGTGTGTGTGTGGCAGAGGCTGGGACGCTCGACCTGTCAGTAGTAAGGAGGATGAGTGGGCGGAAGATCAAGCTTATTTCATTTACTGAACTCAGAAATGCATTTATAGGATAATTAAGACGCACATTGGCTAAAGGGGAGACGGTAATTAACCCTGGGGGAGCACTTTAGGGGGAAAAGTGGGATGGAGGAGGGAAAAATCACGGAGTACAATGCCTGTGAGTAGCAAGGAGGATGAGTGGGCGGAAGATGCCCTGAAACGACGCTCTCCTCGTTTTATACCAGCCCTGCGGCGGCCCCGTCGCACGGACAAGGGAGCCAAGTAGCGGATTAATAATCTATCACGTTTTAATTCAAAATGAAGGGAAGACTAGGGTAGTTTATACATGGGTATGGTCTCTTAACGTGTAAGGTGACGAAATTTCATGTGAAGCAGCGGAAAAAAATCTATGTAAGGGTGCATGATTTTAACTGATAGGGGATTGACAAGCAAGGGCTGGTAACAGCGTGCGCTGGTAGGGGGGAAGGGGGGAAAGGGAGGGGCGACCGACGCTATGTCTCTGGGCGGTAAAATACTTGGCGTGGTATTGCACCATATGGTGTAATCGTAGTCTGAGGGGGGGGGTGGAATGTATTATGTTATGGGTTGTGATCAAGAAGACCTACTACATTCTTACATAGCTATGATGGTCTTACAGTGACTTATAATTACTTACAACTACTTGTAATCACTTATAATGACTTAAACTACGTCTTGTCCTTGTACTTCTAAACTTCTCCTGCCTTCACATCCCGGCATTACAAAGACATTTGTTTCCTTTGGGGTGTCTGGTCACCCCACGGTGCTAATAAACTGACGTTGTGGGAAACATGTGTGCAGTGACCACAGCAAACTGTTTGTAAGTTGCATGTAATGCCAAGATTCTGTATCAGGTGACGGATTCGAGTGATAAGTACTAGTGATGCTGTTGCAACAAGATTATCATCTAATGTATTTTAGAGTTACCTTATTATGGAGTAAATATATTATTTTTTTTTCTGCAATTTCATGTTTATTTATTTATCAGATAAGTATGCACGTCTTATTTTTGGTAACACATTTTTTGGTGTGTGTGTGGTTCAGGAAACATGAAGAATGAATATATATATATATATATATATATATATATATATATATATATATATATATATATATATATATATATATATATATATATATATATATATATATATATATATATATATATATATTGTTCATAGCTAAGCACCAGTAAAACTACTTTTAATAATAAGCAAATCTGACTTATTCCTGTAGGATTTTAGTAATGAAACTCAAAATGAAAAGTATTTAGGTCGTCATGTTCTTGACGATAATACTGAGGAAAGGGACACGAGATTGTATGAAGTACTGTATACCTTTATCTAAGAAATGATCGTTAGAGTCCAATTTATTGTGTGCGTGTGTGTGTGTGTGTGTTTGACCAATTTCTTTACACCAATATTCTCCAATATCAGCTACCGCTACCGCAGTCATGAGATATCCCTCGGAATAGCTTCGGGAGAAAAGGAGCATTTTTGGGTGCTCAGCTCAGTCCGTGCTCCACGATCCTCACACACACAGAAACATTGATAGGTTAGCACAGATCAACACCAAGGCGGCTAGGCTCATTACAAACAACTACTACACTCGAACGTCTGGAATCACAACGCCATGGATCAAACAACTGAGAAACATGGAACCTCTGCACATACGCCAGACAAGCACACAGACTTACACTTATGTACAATATCACAAACATACTCACTCAACGCAGTCAACGTACTCCATAAATAGCAACATAAGAACATAAGAACATAGGGAAACTGCAAGAGGCCGGATGGCCTACACAGGGCAGCTCCAGAATCCCCCATACTACTCACGGTGGGTGAGGTGTAGTTACAGTGATTACAGGTAGAGGCTTGATCCTCGTTATACTGGCGGTACTAGGCACGCATCCAGTACCCCGTCACTTTACTGCACCCACACCTCACTGCCACCTGTCGTCCTCGTCCATGTAGCTATCCATTCTACTCTTAAAACAAGCTATCGTCCCTGCACTAACTATGTGATTGCTGAGTCTATTCCATTCCCCCACCACCATATTACTAATCCAATGCTTGCCTATATCTCTCCTAAATCTATACTTTTCCAATTTAAATCCATTACTGCGAGTTCTATCCTGTTGGCTAATTCTCAGTACTTTACTTATATCGCCTTTGTTGTAACGCTTGACCCATTTGAATACTTCTATGAGATCTCCCCGCACTCTTCATCTCTCTAGTGAATGTAAGTTTAGATGTTTCAGCCTATTTTGATATGGGAGGTTCCTCAGCCCCTGAATCATCTTGTTCATCCTCCTCTGAACTGATTCTAGCAAGTTGATGTCCATTCTGTAGTCGTGTAGTATGAGCACCAAAACTGGACAGCATAATCTAAGTGTGGCCTAACTAACGCTAAATAGAGTCTGAGGATGACCTCTGCACTCCTGTTGGTTACCGTCCTGTTAATAAAGCCTAATACCCTGTTAGCCCTATTCCTCGCACTAATACATTGCTTCCTTAGTTTTAGGTCAGAGTTCACTAACACTCCCAAATCCCTTTCACACTCAGACCTGCCTATCGCTGTGGAGTCTAAACTATACCCGTGTAATGGGTTGCGTGTTCCTACACTAAGTACGCTAGACTTGGTGATGTTAAAATTCATCTACCATTTCTCTGACCAAGCTGACAGTTTGTTGAGATCCTCCTGCAGTGGGTAACGGGGAATCAGGGTTCGATTTTGGAGAGGGAGGCTGAGAAACGGCTACCACATCTAAGGAAGGCAGCAGGCACGCAAATTACCCACTCCCGGCACGGGGAGGTAGTGACGAAAAATAACGTTGCGAGACTCATCCGAGGCCTCGCAATCGGAATGAGTACACTTTAAATCCTTTAACGAGGATCTATTGGAGGGCAAGTCTGGTGCCAGCAGCCGCGGTAATTCCAGCTCCAATAGCGTATATTAAAGTTGTTGCGGCTAAAAAGCTCGTAGTTGGATTTCAGTTCTGTACTGACGGTTCACCGCCCGGTGCATACTGTCACGCTCCGAACAGCCACAACAGCCCACTGGCTCGCACGGGGTGCTCTTCATCGAGTGTCCCGCGTGGCCGGCAGAGTTTACTTTGCTCAAAGCAGGCTACACTTACGGCCTGAATACGGCCGGCAGAGTTTACTTTGCTCAAAGCAGGCTACA